>NC_058081.1:44591184-44836184 GCF_014858855.1 Bufo gargarizans | reverse complement strand
CAACTACCTCATGTGATGTCTGAGACCATTGATTGGCTGGAGTAATTAGGGATCACTCCGCATACCAGAAGGAACAAGACTGACCATGTGCATCCTCTTCAACACATTTACTGAGATGGACACTGAAAGGCCGTTCAATAAAAACAGCAGGTGGCGCTATACTGATATTATTCCTGCAATATTTGGAGATACAAGCATTCATTTTATTAAAGGGGTTGTCTGGGTTCACCCAGGATGCCCCTCTGATATAAGCATCGGAGCATTTCATAGTAAAGGCTTTTTCATTAGATCCGGTGACGTACCAGGTTCTCCATGGGCGGTGGCCTAGCGTGGGTTGCCAGCACCCGGGACAAGCTAAGTATTGCGCCCCCCCCCCCCGAACCCGTGGCCCCTTTTTACAGATAATGTAGTAGATATCACCTGCAGTCCTACGTAACACCACAGATAACACAGTGATAACTGTCTGAGTACAAATAATTTAGTAGATGGGTGTGAGCCCCCAGAATTCAGAACACACACAGTCTGACCTGAAGTCTGGGTCGGGATGCAGCAAGATGGCCATATTCTCAATCCACCCCCATCACTACAGAACATACAGGGTAATACAGCGCCTCTTACATCCAGTGACGTCTCTTTGACGTAGATGTTCTCTTTCCTCATCTTCTCCTTTCAGATCTTTAGACCAGACCACCAGTTTTCAGCCATTTCTCGTCTCTGCAGTTTGACAAACAAAATCTTAGTTTACTACTTTTCCATCATCTTCCTATCTGCTGGACAAATCGTCCTACAACCCCAAATACTGTGCCGCTGTGCTCCCCAATACTATACTGCAGAAACAGATAAACCCCCTGATAATAGTAGTACCATGCAGATAGTGCCCATCAATAATTATTGGCACATAGTGCCCTAAAATAACTGTGCCCAGCAAATATTGCCCCTGACACTAATAGTGTAAACATAACGTCCCCCAACAATAAGTGTGGTAAGCTGATACTGTGCCAAGGTGCCCCCACAGTAATAGTGCTCCCGAAAGTCCCCCTAATAGTAACAATTTTCTTCTAGAGCACACATGGTAGTAATAGTGCTCCTACAGTGCCCCCAACATGTCCCCACTGTGCCCCAGAAGTAATAATGCTCCCATAGTGCCCATACTAGTAATCATGCCCCCAATAGACCCCCAGTAGTAATAAAGCCTACCATAATACCCCCCAGTAGTAATAATTCTCCTTATAATGTGCCAGTGCAAAAAATACCCCCTTTTAATACCAGAGTTGGGCTAATGTCCCCAAAGTGCCCCCATAATGTGCCAGTATAAAATACCCCTATATAGTGTCCCCAGTAAATGCCCCATAGTGCTCCTCTCCCCCCTTCCTCCTGGTGCCCCCCATAATGTACCAGTATAAAATGCCCCATATATAGTGCCCCAGTGGATGCCCTTAGTGTCCCCCATAATTTGCAAGTATAAAATACCCCTTCTTAGTGCCCCCCATAGATGAGCCCATAGTCCTCCTCTCTACCCTTCCGCATAGTACCCACCATAATGTGCCCCAGTATAAAATGCCCCTACACAGAGCCCCATATAAAATACCCCTTCTTTGTGGCCTCAGTGGATGCCCCCATAGTGCCCCCAATAATGTGCCAGTAAGAAGGGCCCCCATAGATGCCCCCATAGTGCCACCCAATAATGTGCCAGTAAAAAGTGTTACCAATAATGTGTCACTAAGAAGGGCCCCCATAGATGCCCCCACAGTGCCCCCAATAAATTTCCAGTAAGAAGTGCCCCCATAGATACCCCCAATATTGTGCCAGTAAGAAGTGCCCCATAGATGCCCCCCAATCATGTGCCAGTAACAAGTGCCCCATAGATGCCCTCCAATCATGTGCCAGTAACAAGTGCCCCATAGATGCCCTCCAATCATGTGCCAGTAACAGGTGCCCTATAGATGCCTCCCAATCATGTGCCAGTAACAAGCGCCCCCATAGATGTCCCCCCAATCATGTGCCAGTAAGTAGTACCATATAAAAAAAACCACTTATATTTACCTCCATCAGGCTGGCAACGATGCGATGCAGGCGTCTTCCAAACTGTGTCCCACGCTGTACAGCAATGGCCTCTCCCTTGCCCTGCCGCAGCACATCTATCTGTATCACTGTCCTGAGGTCGGCGATACAGATGACTATGGAGATGAGCGCTTCCACAATGGAAGCGCTCCTCTCCCTGTGCCCTGCTGCCTCCCCCCACTTGTCACCAGGGACGCGCCACCTGGGGTAATCGCCTCACTTTGCCTAATTAGCGGTGCAGCCCTGCTAGCGCCCCCTGGAATTCTGTGCCCGGGGCAATGGCCCCACGCAACCCTCCCCCTAACGCTACCCCACTGCCATTGGTAAGCTAGGTGGAGGCTAGGGCAGCGCTAAATCCCACCCATTGACGTCACCAACAACACTACTGGGCGGAAGCCTTCACCTAGCAGTGTAAAAAAAATATAAACAAACAACCGTTGCCCTGCACAATGTAGTTCAGGGAAAGGGAGAGCATCGGAGCGTGAAATGCTCCGATGCTCATATCAGACGGGCTGCCTGGGTGAAAAAGCGGACACGTCCGGGTTCAGCTCTGAACTCGAACAACCCCTTTAAGTTTAAATACAAATGTCATCAGCAGAGAGCGTTAGCTGTAACTGTAACAAAGGCGTCCTGGTTGCTATGGACCTAAGGCTAATCAGACCCTGAGGTCTGATTAGCCTTAGTCAGGGCTCCAGATGGCGACCAAAATGCCACCAATGAAGAAAACTGACCTGTAATACAAATACAGGAGGCGGTGCCGGAATCAAATAGCCGACACCCGACCTCTGTGACAGGGAGCTGCGATCAGCTGCAGTTGAGTTAACCCTTCAGGTGCGGTACCTGAGGGGTTAACTGTCGCTGATTGCAGCTTCCTGTCACAGAGGTCGGGTGTCGGCTATTTGATTCCGGCACCGCCTCCTGTATTTGTATAAGAAACATTGGTGGCACAGTGCGCCCCCAACACCCCAGTATAAGAAACATTGGTGGCACAGTTCGCCCCCCCCCCCCCAGTATAATAAACATCGGTGGCGCAGTGGGAAGTGCCAATGAGGGTTAAAAATAATTTTTAAAAAATTAACTCACCTCCTCCAGTTGATCGCGTAGCTGCCGGTCTCCTGTGCTTTCTTCAGGACCTGTGGTGACTTCACTGAGCTCATCACATGGTCCATTACCATGGTGATGAATCATGTGATGAGCACAGTGATGTCACCACAGGTCCTTTGACAGGTCCCGAAGAAAGAACAGGGGACGATCAATTGGAGGAGGTGAGTTAATTTTTGTATTTTTTTTTAACCCTCATTGGCACTGCCCACTGCGCCACCAATGTTTATTATATTGAGGGGGGGCGCACTGCGCCACCAATGTTTATTATATTGGGGGGGGGGCGCACTGCGCCACCAATGTTAATTATATTGAGGGGGGCGCACTGCGCCACCAATGCTTATTATATTGAGGGGGGCGCACTGCGCCACCAATGTTTATTATATTGAGGGGGGGGCGCACTGCGCCACCAATGTTTATTATATTGAGGGGGGGGTGCACTGCGCCACCAATGTTTATTATATTGAGGGGGGCGCACTGCGCCACCAATGTTTATTATATTGAGCTTCTACTATGCATTCTGTATTCAGAATGCTATTATTTTCCCTTATAACCATGTTATAAGGGAAAATAATACAGTGAATAGACTTTCATCCTAGCAACCATGCGTGAAAAATCGCACCGCATCCGCACTTGCTTGCGATTTTCACGCAGCCCTATTACCTTCTATGGGGCCTGCGTTGCGTGAAAAACGCACAATATAGAGCTTGCTGCGATTTTCACGCAATGCACTAGTGATGTGTGAAAATCACCGCTCATGTGCAGAGCCCCATAGAGGTGAATGGGTCCGGATTTAGTGCGGGTGCATTCCGGTATTTTGAATGCGTGGCCCTTATAGTGGGACGCTGTCAGCGATGTTTATGGATAGATGTGTGAGCGTGGCCCTTATAGTGGGACGCTGTCAGCGATGTTTATGGATAGATGTGTGAGTGTGGCCCTTATAGTGGGATGCTGTCAGCGATGTTTATGGATAGATGTGTGAGCGTGGCCCTTATAGTGGGATGCTGTCAGCGATGTTTATAAATAGATGTGGGAGCGTGGCCCTTATAGTGGGATGCTGTCAGCGATGTTTATGGATAGATGTGGGAGCGTGGCCCTTATAGTGGGATGCTGTCAGCGATGTTTATGGATAGATGTGGAAGCGTGGCCTTTATAGTGGGACGCTGTCAGCAATGTTTATGGATAGATGTGGGAGCGTGGCCCTTATAGTGGGATGCTGTCAGCGATGTTTATGGATAGATGTGGGAGCGTGGCCCTTATAGTGGGATGCTGTCAGCGATGTTTATGGATAGATGTGGGAGCGTGGCACTTATAGTGGGACGCTGTCAGCGATGTTTATGGATAGATGTGGGAGCGTGGCACTTATAGTGTGACGCTGTCAGCGATGTTTATGGATAGATGTGGGAGCGTGGCCCTTATAGTGGGACGCTGTCAGCGATGTTTATGGATAGATGTGTGAGCGTGGCCCTTATAGTGGGACGCTGTCAGCGATGTTTATGGATAGATGTGGGAGCGTGGCCCTTATAGTGGGACGCTGTCAGCGATGTTTATGGATAGATGTGGGAGCGTGGCCCTTATAGTGGGACGCTGTCAGCAATGTTTATGGATAGATGTGGGAGCGTGGCCCTTATAGTGGGAAGCTGTCAGCGATGTTTATGGATAGATGTGTGAGCGTGGCCCTTATAGTGGGACGCTGTCAGCGATGTTTATGGATAGATGTGTGAGCGTGGCCCTTATAGTGTGACGCTGTCAGTGATGTTTATGGATAGATGTGGGAGCGTGGCCCTTATAGTGTGACGCTGTCAGCGATGTTTATGGATAGATGTGGGAGCGTGGCCCTTATAGTGGGATGCTGTCAGCGATGTTTATGGATAGATGTGGGAGCGTGGCCCTTATAGTGGGACGCTGTCAGCGATGTTTATGGATAGATGTGTGAGCGTGGCCCTTATAGTGTGACGCTGTCAGCGATGTTTATGGATAGATGTGGGAGTGTGGCCCTTATAGTGGGACGCTGTCAGCAATGTTTATGGATAGATGTGTGAGCGTGGCCCTTATAGTGGGACGCTGTCAGCGATGTTTATGGATAGATGTGTGAGCGTGGCCCTTATAGTGGGACGCTGCCAGCAATGTTTATGGATAGATGTGGGAGCATGGCCCTTATAGTGGGACGCTGTCAGCGATGTTTATGGATAGATGTGAGAGCGTGGCCCTTATAGTGGGATGCTGTCAGCGATGTTTATGGATAGATGTGGGAGCGTGGCCCTTATAGTGTGACGCTGTCAGCGATGTTTATGGATAGATGTGGGAGCGTGGCCCTTATAGTGGGACGCTGTCAGCGATGTTTATGGATAGATGTGGGAGCGTGGCCCTTATAGTGGGACGCTGTCAGCGATGTTTATGGATAGATGTGTGAGCGTGGCCCTTATAGTGGGACGCTGTCAGCAATGTTTATGGATAGATGTGTGAGCGTGGCCCTTATAGTGGGACGCTGTCAGCGATGTTTATGGATAGATGTGTGAGCGTGGCCCTTATAGTGGGACGCTGCCAGCAATGTTTATGGATAGATGTGGGAGCATGGCCCTTATAGTGGGACGCTGTCAGCGATGTTTATGGATAGATGTGAGAGCGTGGCCCTTATAGTTTGTTGCAGTCTGCTATCCCTAAGGTTGTATACCATGAGTAACTAGCACAAGCATAAAACTAAAAATGATCTACCATTGTGGAAAGATGGAGCTGCTCCCTGTGTGTTCGTTCACTGTCTGCAAACACTGAGCACATGAAGTGCAAGAGACAGAGCAAGGAGAAGTTTATGGGGGAGGAATATGAAAGAGGGGGGCGGATCTATGGGGAGGCTGAATATGTATGAAGGGGGTGGATCTATGGAGGAGGCTGAATATGTATGAGGGGGGCGGGTGCAGGGAGGTGATCTTACACTGTAGAAACCAGGAGCTGCTGATCTGCACTGGGAGCCACAATGCACTGCAGCAGGAAGTGATGGCATACATAAACATGTATGTACACAGTCTGCTGGGGACTGTAGGAGCCATGCAGCAGTGCAAAAGCTACCTAAAAACATCTTAGGAAGATAGATTTGGCTACTAACAGTGAGTAAGCAGTTAAAAAAAAAAAAATTGATCCCGGACAACCCCTTTAACCTATATATAGTCTTGTTTCCTACACATTGGTTATAATTAACTTAAAGGGGTTTTCCAGTTTGCATCAAGATCTTTTAAAATAATCATGTATATTTCTTGCTCCTATCTACCACTCTGGGCTGTGGTCACATGAGCCTGTCCATGCAGCTCTTTCTTATTTCCTGTGATGTTACGTCCATGGGCGGGGCAGTGATAGGGAGAGTGTCTATATAACTAGCTGGGTGGGAGGAGCTATTAACTGGGTGTTGTTAGGGGTGGTGCTGGAGGTGTGGTAGACGAAGGAGAAGTGCATCTTGGGTTTCATTGATAACATAAACAGGAAGTGCTACATACAGGATGGACACAAACCAGAGGGATTGATCTACTTGGTGAACACAGGTCAGGAGAGTCTAAACTGAAAAAGAAATGCATGGGCAAGTTGTACATGAACCCCCTGGAAAATTCCTTAACACCCTAGACCACCAAGAATATGTCCATTATACTTTTCTGGCTTCACACGGATACTATTAAAGGGGATCTGTCAACAGATTTGTCCCTATGAAACTGGCTGACCTGTTGCTGTACATGTGCACTCGGCATCTGAAGGTTTCTGTGTTGGTTCTATGTTTATATGTGCCTGAGAAATATGTATTAATATATGCAAATGAGCCTTGTGGAGCAACCGGGGCATTGTCGTTACACCTAGAGGCTCTGCTCTTTCTGTAACTGCCGCGCCCTCTCCACTTTAACTTACAGGGCCAAACAGTGAAAACATCATCACCATAGGCCAAACCAAAGTGGAGAGTCAGTTACAGAGAAAAATGAGCTTCTAGGTGTAATGGAACACCCCCGTTCCTCCACAAGGCTCATTTGCATATATTAAAACATAATTTTTCTCAGCAATGCGGGCACATGTGAAAATGTGACCAACACAGTTGTCTTCAGCTGCCAAGTGCACATGTAACAGGTCAGCCAGTGTCATAGGGACAAATCTGCTGACAGATGCCCTTCAACCAGGGGCGTTGCTAGCGTCTCAAAAGAGACAGGGCCCAAGCACCAATGCATATGGCCCAATTCTCTAAGTTGAACAACTGGATCCTCACCCTCTACAAACACTAGCACTGAAGACATTTTACTGTACTTGCTATACCTCTCGCATCCAGTGCCTCCCAGGTGACGTCTCCTCTGATGTAGATCTTCTCTGTCATCATCTTCTCCATTCGGTCCGGACACTTCTCTCAGCCACCTAGTCTCTGCAGAGTGTGACACACAGACATCTTAGCTTCTTTACTTTTCTGTACCCCCAAAAACTATCCTAAAGAAAAATGAGTGCCATACAGATAATCTTTCCCTTTAATCTTAGTAATAGTGCTCCTTATAGTCCCACCAATAGTAGTTCCCTTGTAGAATGCCCTCATTAGTAATACTGCTCCCTACAGTACCCCCAACAATGATAGTGCTGCCCAAGAGTGCCTCCATTGGAAGAAGAGCCCTCCAGTATTAATACCCTCACAGGGCCCCCAGTAGAAATAAGGCCCCCTATTGTTCCCCATCCCCAAGTGGTAATAAAGCTCTCTACAGACCCCTCAGTAGTAATAAGGCCCCCATAGTGCTCTTAGTAGAAACAATGCAGATCTATAAGTCCCTTCTATAGAGCCCTCAGTAGTAATAAGAACGTCTATATTGTCCCCTGGATTTATAATACCCCCGCAGTGCTCCAATTATTTATACTGCCCCCTACTGTTATAATGCTCGCCCTGAAGCGCCCCCAATATTTATAATGCCACCTGCAGTGCCCCCTGTAGTTATATTCCTCCAGTTTAGTGTCCTCAGAAATTATAATTCCTCAGCACCTTCGCCATACAGTCCCATGTAAATAACACTATTTCCCTCCCTCCAGCATAGAGTACTATATAAATACCATCACACCATCTCTCCAGCCCCCTCCAATATACAGTCCCCTGTAAATAACATCCCTCTCTATCTATAGCCCCCTCTAAAATACAGTCCCATGTTAATAATACCACCCCCTCCACGGCCGCCTTCAACATACAGTTCCATGTAAATACCATCACCTTCTCAATATTCTTGTTAAGAAGGCTTCCGGGCGCCCAAAAAGTCCAACAAGCGCCAGGATCGTCTCCTAAAGAGGATTCAGCTGCGGGATCGGAGTGCCACCAGTGCAGAGCTTGCTTAGAAATGGCAGCAGGCAGGTGTGAGCGCATCTGCACGCACAGTGAGGCGAAGACTTTTGGAAGATGGCCTGGTGTCAAGAAGGGCAGCAAATAAGCCACTTCTTAAGGGTACTTTCACACTAGCGTTTTTCTTTTCCGGTATTAAGTTCCGTCACAGGGGCTCAAAATCGAAAAAAAAAAGATCAGTTTTTGCCTAATGGATTCTGAATGGAGAGCATTCTTTTGCATCAGGATGTCTTCAGTTCAGTCCCTCTTATGTTTTTTGGCTGGCAAAAATACTGCAGCATGGTTTTCTCTCCGTCCAAAAATCCTGAACACTTGCCGGCATTAATTTCGATTGAAATGTATTAATGTCGGATCCGGTACTAAGTGTTCTGGAAAACCGGATATGTTTCCTGATCTGCGCATGCGCACACCTTTAAAAATGAGAAAAAATAAATACCGGATCCGTTTTTTACAGATGACAACCAGAAAGATGGATCCGCCTCACAAATGCATCTGTTTGTGTCTGGATTGCCGGACCCGGCAGGCAGTCCGGCGACGGAACTGCCTGCCGGAATCCTCTGCCACAAGTGTGAAAGTACCCTAACAGGCATACAGGACATTCGGGGCCTGGGACAAAACATCAGGGGCCCAGGCACCGAAAGTTTTGACCTAGCAACACCCCTGCCTTTAACCCTCTCTTCACCACAAACTAATAGGAACATTAGATGCAATGACATCTCTTTTTATATGCCCTTTAACACCTAGATCACGCTAGACCTCCAAGTGCTATGTACTACTAAATCAAGGAAGCCCATCGTGCATATTATCAGTCAATCTTTGCCTAAACCCCAAAAACCGTATACTAAAAATATCTTATTTAACGTGTGTAGAAAGTTGAAAAAGTGAATATAGGGGAGAGGTTTTGTCTCCTCCATGAACCACCATTCAAACCACAGGTTGTGTCTATGGGGGGGACATGATTTTATATAGTCAGTAATGGCACCGGTCACCCACGTACGTTTAGTTATGTAATCTACGAGCTCCACTATAAAAGGGTTAATTGTCACTTAGAAGTAAAAGACCGAGTGGGACAGCAGCATAAATCAGGTTTATTAAAGGTATTTCCAGTAACCATCGCTGGTCCTGATTCATGAGGTCCTTGTTATCTATTAACCTTGATTTGCCTGCTCTGCGTAACAGGCTGCAAAATAGTGAGCTTAATATCTGATATCTAATCTAATATCTAATCTCAGATGCACACAAGACGGTGGAGTTTTTCTCCATCCCATAAATCAACTTGCAATATGTTATTCGTCGGATTATTGCGCAGATAGTGCCAGAATGCAATTTAGACTCTCTCCGTGCTGTTTACTGAGTCATTTTATCCAGTAAAATATACAATGCTTCATGTAGGATTAAAGAGGATCTGGCGTAATTGAAGCCACCTCGTGACAGCAATATGTTTTATGAGGGATGAGAGACAATTGTGCAGACCAGCAACGGTGAGACATTTCATGGACTTGGATATCAAATCTTCTTGTGGAGGATTGCCGTATAATAGTGACATCTGAAAGGAATGCGCTCTGTGGATGAAGAAACCACAGGTACGTATTTCTAAATGATCTTCAAAGGACTTCTGTCAGCAGTTTTGTACCTATGAAACTGTCTGACCTGTGCCTGGCAGCTGAAGGCATCTGTGTTGGCCCCATGTGAGTCATGTTGTACAAATATGATGAAATATTCCCTTTAAGTTGGAAACTCTCTTTAATATCCACTTTATGTTGTGTAGCTACCTATTGCTATGACCTGATGGGTTGATGTACAGTCGTGGCCGAAAGTTTTGAGAATTACATAAATATTGGAAATTGGAAAAGTTGCTGCTTAAGTTTTTATAATAGCAATTTGCATATACTCCAGAATGTTATGAAGCGTGATCAGATGAATTGCATAGTCCTTCTTTGCCATGAAAATGAACTTAATCCCCAAAAAACTTTTCCACTGCATTTCATTGCTGTCATTAAAGGACCTGCTGAGATCATTTCAGTAATCGTCTTGTTAACTCAGGTGAGAATGTTGACGAGCACAAGGCTGGAGATCATTATTTCAGGCTGATTGGGTTAAAATGGCAGACTTGACCTGTTAAAAGGAGGGTGATGCTTGAAATCATTGTTCTTCCATTGTTAACCATGGTGACCTGCAATGAAACGTGTGAAGCCATCATTGCGTTGCATAAAAATGGCTTCACAGGCAAGCATATTGTGGCTACTAAGATTGCACCTCAATCAACAATTTATAGGATCATCAAGAACTTCAAGGAAAGAGGTTCAATTCTTGTTAAGAAGGCTTCAGGGCGTCCAAGAAAGTCCAGCAAGCGCCAGGATCGTCTCCTAAAGAGGATTCAGCTGCGGGATCGGAGTGCCACCAGTGCAGAGCTTGCTCAGGAATGGCAGTAGGCAGGTGTGAGTGCATCTGCACGCACAGTGAGGCGAAGACTTTTGGAAGATGGCCTGTGTCAAGAAGGGCAGCAAAGAAGCCACTTCTCTCCAAAAAAAAACCATCAGGGACAGATTGATCTTCTGCAGAAAATATGGTGAATGGACTGCTGAGGACTGGGGCAAAGTCATATTCTCCGATGAAGCCTCTTTCTGATTGTTTGGGGCATCAGGAAAAAGGCTTGTCCGGAGAAGAAAAGGTGAGTGATACCATCAGTCCTGTGTCATGCCAACAGTAAAGCATCCTGAGACCATTCATGTGTGGGGTTGCTTCTCATCCAAGGGAGTGGGCTCACTCACAATTTTGCCCAAAAACACAGCCATGTATAAAGAATGGTACCAAAACACCCTCCAACAGCAACTTCTTCCAACAATCCAACAACAGTTTGGTGAAGAACAATGCATTTTCCAGCACGATGGAGCACCGTGCCATAAGGCAAAAGTGATAACTAAGTGGCTCGGGGACCAAAACTCCCCAGATCTTAATCCCATTGAGAACTTGTGGTCAATCCTCAAGAGGCGGGTGGACAAACAAAAACCCACTAATTCTGTCAAACTCCAAGAAGTGATTATGAAAGAATGGGTTGCTATCAGTCAGGAATTGGCCCAGAAGTTGATTGAGAGCATGTCCAGTTGAATTGCAGAGGTCCTGAAAAAGAAGAGCCCACACTGTAAATACTGACTCTTTGCATAAATGTCATGTAATTGTCGATAAAAGCCTTTGAAACGTATGAAGTGCGTGTAATTATATTTCACTACATCACAGAAGCAACTGAAACAAAGATCTAAAAGCAGTTTAGCAGCAAACTTTGTGAAAACGAATATTTGTGTCATTCTCCAATTTTTTGGCCACGACTGTAGAGTTCATCTGTAAGTAGTATGAGACACGTATTAAGCAGCCTCCCTAATAAAGTGCTAGTCTTCCCATCTAGACATCACCAAAGAACATGACAGACTCCATTATATATGGTAGGACTGCACCTTATGAGAAGGCCATGGTCATGCAATGTATCCAATAAGATATTGGAGATGTTCTATCACACTGTTATGGAGAGCGTTATATTCTTTGCAATAGTGTGCTCGGAAGCAGTATTAGGGCGTCGGACCGGAATAAAATCAAGGAACTGATCAGTAAAGCCGGCAAGGTTGCGGGTCCCTGTTACCGGAATTTGAGTCAGTGATTGAGGAAAAGATACCAACAAAGCTGGAACAGATCACTATTAACCAGTTTCACTCGACACACTACTCGATAGTAGAAAACCAAAAGAGTAGCTACAGGTTCATTCAGCTGAGGTATGGCATGGAGTGATTCCGGAAATCATTCATACCGGTTTGCCATCACACTACATAACAAGCAAGTACGGCGAGGAGCGGAAATAGGGATGGAAGCTCTAACATATCATATAGTTACTAGGGCCGATGTATGCAAACAATGTTGTTTCCTTTTGTTTTTATGCCTCACTTTTTCTTTGTTTGATTGCCTTGTATTCTTTGTTACGATATTTAACTTTTGTACACTAAGTTATTGAACAATCCATCGTTACTAAAGTATATGTAGGCTGAGCTGCTAAGGCGACACCGCATTTTTTCTCGATGGGATTAAGACATTTGAACATATAAACCTGTCTTATTTTTGTAGGACGAGGGCCTCCGTTGAGTACTGGTGGTACATGTTGTCCGACGAATCTGGCACTGCATTGAGGTTTCCGTTACAAACAGAAACCGGTGGCAAAATGTCAATAAAATACTCTGATCTTGAAAAGGGTTTTATAATACATAAGGGCTGATAATTCTTTCAATTTGGACTCTTATATCTAAGTTTTCAAGGCATTCTGATCAAGTCCTTAAAGGGATCGTCCCACGAAAAATATTCTACAGTTTTCAAACCAGCACCTGGATCTGAATACTTTTGTAATTGCATGTCATTAAAAATTTTGTATAGCCACTGAGCTATTCTATAACTGTATAGCGCCATCTGCTGTCTACCCTTTTTTATTATTTCTTTGTCCTGCTCACTGAGATTGACGCACATGCTCAGTTCCATCCTTTAACTGCCTCCTGAGCTGTAATAGGGAGAGCTGGGACACGCCTCCTGAGCTGTGATAGGGAGAGCTGGGACACGCCACCTGAACTGTGATAGGGAGAGCTGGGACACGCCTCCTGAGCTGTGATAGGGAGAGCTTAGACACGCCTCCTGAGCTGTTATAGGGAGAGCTGAGACACGCCTCCTGAGCTGTGATAGGGAGAGCTGAAACACGCCTCCTGAGCTGTGATAGGGAGAGCTGTGACACGCCCCCTGAGCTGCAGCAGAAAAGACATGCTTTCTGAGCTGTTAGTTTGATATACATTTAGTAAGCAATGAATGGTGAGATTTCTGGATCCATGTGAGGTGCAGGGCTGGTTCAACAGTAGCTTTGTTAGAAAGAGATTGTCATGTACTATATGATGTCTGACTTTCATTTTTTTACATTAATCATGGTGAGTGTGTCAGTTTTGTGACATTTTTTATGTGCCTAAAGTACCTCAAACACTGCATATTTGTCCCCATATACAGTAGGTATTTTTTTTAAAGGGGTTGTGTAGGCAGTATATAGTGATGACTTTTCCTCAGGATAGGTCATCAATATCTGATTGGCAGGAGTCTGGAACACAGCACCTCTGCTGATAGGCTGTTTGAAGAGAAGGTGGTGCTCAATTCAAGTGATTGGAGGGAGCACTTATAATTACTCTGTGCAGCCACTGCAAGGGAGACAAAGCACAACATAACAAAGAGTTCACATGGAGAGCCACTTCCTTTCCAAACAGCTGATCTGCGGTTGTGTCGGGTGTTGAACCCCCGCTAATCAGATGTTGATGACCTATCTTGCACAACCCCTTTAAATCCGTGCTTTCGTTCCCCTGTTCTCAGCATCACTGCATCCTGGCAGGATGTTAACATGCCGAGCTTCCTGCTTTTATCAGCTTCCTGCAATGTTTTCTAACAGATCCCAGCATCCTTTGCTCTGCAGTGTTTTTCAGGGCTTGCTTTGGCAGGTGTAGGGGTGTCTACTGCAGAGGGAAAATTGTGTCAGGCAGAGCAACCCATGAGAAACATTACTGTCATGGAACCATGAACCAGACGTACAACAAGAGATGAGTGGAAATAAGAAGGCTTTATTGAAAATAAAGCTGTAAGGCAAAAGTCCAAACGGATGGCTAAACCGAAGCAGGGTCTTGCGAAACCAGGGATCAGGAACCAGAAGGGTAGTCAGACGAAGCCAGGATCAGGAATCAGCAGGGTAGTCAGACGAAGCCAGGATCAGGAACCAGAAGCAGCAGCAGTCTTAGAAGCATGTGAGCACAGGAGGACCAAGCAAGGAACTGAAGCCACAGACCTCCTATATATATGAGCTAGGCATCCAGCTCCTCCCAGTGGGAAGGAGGAGCCGCAGGGTGGGAGGCTACAAGAAACCCAGAAACCAAGATGGCCGCCAGCACATGTCAAACGAAGGAGGACAGCAAGGAGGTAAGACCATGACAGTACCTCCCCCTCAAGGGCCCCTCCTCCGCGGAGTAAGGAACGGTTTCTGAGGGAAGCGTGCGTGGAAGGCTCGGAGCAAGGCAGGAGCATGGACATCTGCGGAGGGAACCCAGGAACGCTCCTCTGGACCATAACCACGCCAATGGACCAAAAACTGCACCCGGCCGCGGACCAGGCGTGAGTCCAGGATATTGCTCACCTCATACTCCTCACGATTGCCCACTTGGACCGGACGAGGCCGAGGAATCGAGGAAGTGAAACGATTACACACCAGTGGCTTCAACAGGGAGACATGAAACACGTTGGAGATCCGCATGCCAGGAGGAAGCGCAAGGGCATAGGCTACCGGGTTTACCTTGCGAAGCACTCGGAAGGGACCAACAAAGCGAGGCGCCAGCTTGGGAGTGGGCACTCGAAGGTTGAGGTTGCGGGTGGACAACCATACGCGGTCTCCGACCTGGTAGGAAGGAGCGGGCGCTCGTCTGCGATCAGCCTGGAGTCTCTGGCGCTGCGCAGAGACCTCAAGGGACCTCTGGATCTGTACCCAAGAAGCACGTAGGACGGAAAGGTGATCCTCCACAGCCGGAATATCCTGGGGAGAGAATACCTCCGGTAACACGGCAGGTTGGAACCCATAATTGGCCATGAAGGGAGACGTCCCAGAGGAAGAGTTCACCGCCGTGTTCCTGGCAAACTCAGCCCAAGGCAGGAGGTCAACCCAATTGTCTTGGTGATCGGAGACATAGCAACGAAGGAATTGCTCCAAGGCCTGATTGGATCGTTCTGCGGCCCCATTGGACTGAGGGTGGTAGGCCGAGGAGAAAGAGAGATGAATCCCCAACTGGGAGCAAAAGGCGCGCCAGAACCTGGACACAAACTGACTCCCCCGATCCGACACAATCTCCTTGGGCAAACCGTGCAACCGGAAGACCTCCCTGGCAAAAATCGAGGCCAACTCTTGTGCAGAGGGTAACTTCTTAAGAGGAACACAGTGGCACATTTTGGAAAACCGATCCACTATCATGAGAATGACCGTATGGCCTCGGGATGCAGGGAGGTCCACAATGAAATCCATCCCCAGGTGTGACCATGGACGCTCCCCGGTGGCTATGGGTTGCAAAAGGCCCAACGGAAGGTGCCGAGGGGACTTACTCTGGGCACAAACGGAGCATGCCGCTACATATGCGGCGATGTCGGAACGTAGAGAAGGCCACCAGAACAGACGTGAAACAGCCCAGGACAGCTGATTCTTTCCAGGATGCCCCGCGGCCTTGGAGTTATGGTAGGTTCGCAACAACCGAGTGCGCAACTCCTCAGGCACAAAACACCTGCCGTTGGGTCTCCCAGAGGGAGCACCAGATTGAGCCGCCAAAATCTGCTCACCCAGGGGAGAGGTCAGGCTGGTGCGAATGGCGGCCAGGATCTGATTCGGAGGTATGACCGAAGTCGGAATCGACTCCTCCCCGGACAGCTCGGAGTACTGCCGTGATAAGGCATCCGCTCTGATGTTCTTGGAACCGGGTAGGTAGGAGACCACGTAATTAAAACGTGACAAGAACAGAGCCCATCTGGCCTGACGTGGTGTCAATCTCTTGGCCTCAGAGAAGTAGGTCAGATTCTTGTGGTCCGTCAGGATGAGAACCGGAACCACCGAGCCCGCGTGAAAGCGCCTCCCTCACGTACTCCTCCATGGCCTCATTCTCCGCTACCGACAGTGGATAGACTTTGCCACGAGGCAGAACGGCACCAGATTGTAACTCTATGGCACAATCGTATGGGCGGTGCGGAGGTAGGGCAACCGCACGCACCTTATCGAATACATCCCGGTACTCCTCGTATTCAGGAGGCAACAGAGAGTCCGAGGAAGTACACAGCAACTTGACAGGCCCATGGATGCAACTAGCCCCACACTGCGGTGACCACGAGAGGATCTCGGCCGATTTCCAATCGAAAGTCGGATTATGCTTCTGGAGCCAGGGGTACCCCAAGACCACCGAGTAGTGTGGAGACGAAATAACCTGGAGACAGACCGACTCTCTGTGAACGGCACCAATGGCCATCCCCACTGGAAGGGTCTCATGAGTCACGTGTGGCGGCAGAAGGGGTCTGCCGTCTATCGCCTCAAGAGCCAGTGGGGAACCTCGAGGCTGCAGAGGAATGGAATTGGCGGCAGCGAACACACTATCAATGAACAAACCACCAGCACCAGAGTCCACCAACGCCTGGGTCGTCACCGAGCCCCCGACCCAGGAGAGGACAACAGTAATCAGTGGTTTGTCAACACGGGAAACCGGGGACGAGGAGACTCCACCCAAGATCTGCCCCCGACAGGATCTCAGGTGCGAGCGTTTCCCGGACGGTTCGGGCATGCCAACCGAAAATGCCCACCGAGACCACAGTACATGCATCGGCCCTCGCGTCTCCGGAGTACCCTCTCCCCCTCGGACAGGCGAGCAAACCCCAGCTGCATGGGTTCACCCCCAGACAAGTCATCCCCAGGAGGCGTGGGAGGAGAGGGAGGCACGGGTGGGACAGCAAACGTAGGCGCCAATCTGTTAGAAGGCCTCCGCAGGCTCTCCTTAAAGGAAGGTCTCTCCCTGAGTCTGGTGTCAATCAAAATCAGGAAAGAAGTAAGAGACTCGAGCTCCACTGGTAGGTCCTTAGCTGCAACCTCATCCTTCAAGGCATCCGAGAGACCATGAGAGAAAGCAGCGACCAGAGCCTCATTATTCCAGCCCACCTCTGCTGCCAGGGTACGAAACTCAATGGCGTATTCAGCTACGGATTGTGAACCCTGTCTGATGGACATAAGGAGCTTCGCAGCAGAGGCAGCACGAGCCGGCACATCGAATACCTTCCGAAGAGAAGCAACAAAACCAGAAAACTCGGCAACCACCGGATTGTTGTTCTCCCATAAAGGGCTGGCCCAGGCCAAGGCCTTGTCCGAGAGCAGCGAGATCAAGAAGCCCACCTTTGATCTCTCAGTAGGAAAGGCATGTGGCAGCAACTCGAAGTAAATGCCCACCTGGTTAAGGAAACCTCGGCACTGAGTTGGCTCTCCCCCAAAGCGCTGTGGAAGGGGGGCAGAACCGGTCATACCCCGAAACACCGCAGGCGCAGCAACAGGTGTCGGGGTAGACTCTGGCGCAACAACCGGAGCGGCAGTAGGAGCGGGCCCAGGAGCGACAACCGACCCATCGGCAACGGAAGCTAAATGAGCCGTGCGTTCAAGCAGGGTTTGCAACGCCACAGCGAACCGACCCAACAGGTGATCCTGCTGATCAAGTCTGGCAACCAGCGTAGGTAGCGAGGATGGCCCTGTACCGTCAGAATTCATGGCTTGGTCCTAATGTCATGGAACCATGAACCAGACGTACAACAAGAGATGAGTGGAAATAAGAAGGCTTTATTGAAAATAAAGCTGTAAGGCAAAAGTCCAAACGGATGGCTAAACCGAAGCAGGGTCTTGCGAAACCAGGGATCAGGAACCAGAAGGGTAGTCAGACGAAGCCAGGATCAGGAATCAGCAGGGTAGTCAGACGAAGCCAGGATCAGGAACCAGAAGCAGCAGCAGTCTTAGAAGCATGTGAGCACAGGAGGACCAAGCAAGGAACTGAAGCCACAGACCTCCTATATATATGAGCTAGGCATCCAGCTCCTCCCAGTGGGAAGGAGGAGCCGCAGGGTGGGAGGCTACAAGAAACCCAGAAACCAAGATGGCCGCCAGCACATGTCAAACGAAGGAGGACAGCAAGGAGGTAAGACCATGACAATTACAGAGCAAAGTATCCTGGAATTGGTTAGAAAATGCATCAGAAAGCACATGGGGTAAGCCATGCAACATCCTGCCAGGATGCAGGGATGCTGAGAACAGGGGAAGGAAAGTGCTGACATGAAAAACAGATGCCTCCATCTCTGACATCACTCAATGCTCTGCAGCTATTGGCTGAAGATGTACCTCACAAGCTTCCTGCTCTGCCTCCCATGGACTCTGTACCTATTTCTGTAATTTACTAGTATTATTGCTAACATTGTGCATTAGCTTGTGGTAAAAGGGGTGATCTTTCTGAAGATTTGCAATATCTTCTACCACCTGCTTTCCATGTAGATAACTGCATGTGGTTCCAGGAAGCTGCGTTATTAGACACATTCCCTGTGCTTAAATGTGTATTCAGGGGGCAGGGCACCTCAGAAAGGTTGGGGCACCATGCAAAAGGGACAGCGCTTTGTACAAAGGAGGGAGACCTTTAAAGGGAACCTGTCATCTCCCAAAACCTGATGATGCCTTTCTTCCTGAAGGCAGATGCAGCAAAAGTACTGAAAACATTGTTATATCCCTTGCCCGGCACGCTTCTCCACACATGCTTGAAGTCACAGAACCAGCGGCCTCCTTGCTTCAAGTCACAGTAACCACACCCCCTTCCTCGCCCCTTCACTGTGACTGACAGCGCTTATGCACGAGAGTTTAGCTGCCTTTGCCGAACTGCCTGCTGTCAGTCACAGCGGAGGGGCAGGGAAGGGGGCGAGGTTACCATGACTTGAAGCAAGGAGGCTGCTGCCCCATTGACTTCAAGCATGTGTGGAGAAGCGCGCCTTCAGAAAGAAAAGCATCATCAGAAACACACTGCTGGCTACACGCAGGTACTGCTGGTGGCTTGGGATGGTTTTGGGAGGTGACAGGTTCCCTTTAAAAAGGGGGCATGAAGATGATAAATTTCAGGTGCCAACTGACAACTGTTGGCAAGTATGGCATTTTGTGCAAAGTGCGTAGAAGGACCTATCGTGTACATAGAACATTGAAAACTTATATTTAAGGGACTAAAGTGAAATAATTAACAGCTTTGGCATGTTAAGTTGCCCTTAGCAGCTCCATTTTATTAATTAGAACAATTTGCACTAATTGTCACATTAAAGAGACTCCAGAAAACATTGAAGGCTCTTTTTACCGCAAATAAATTTGGTGGTGGCTATAAAGGATCCTCTTTTGGGTGTTCTCTGCAATCAGTGAAAGACTGTGTTACTGTGTAATCTGTCAATGCCAACTGTGAGGTGTTTCTGTACAAGGTGCCTATAGTCATTATGCCGCTCGAGGCAGAAAGTGCAATGTTGAACCCACCCACCCAAACAAGACACAGGAAAGTGCGTGGAATCTGCCTCCTCAGGTGACTATGTGCAAATCTAGTTTCACTTTTATATATCTGTTTCCAAATTAGGAGAGCAATTGAGAATTGAGAACGTTCAGATGTTTTGCTTAAAGGGTTGCTATGGTTAATTCCATTTTGTTGGGTTAATGCTGGGGCTCCTTGACATCAATTGTAACTTGTGGAGGAAACATGGCAATAAGACTTTTTAGCGGGTCATTTACTAAGCTGAAATACACCTAAATGAAGCCTATTTCAGACGCATATGGCGGCGCAACTAACCTATCTTCACTTTGCCCCACTCAACCCAGTTCTAAAATTATGGGCGGGGGAGGGAACTGCCTCATTCACCATTTTATATGTCAGTTTTAGGCTTAGAAAATGGTCTAAGCTTGGAAGCTGTCTTACATTAACAACTGGCGCTGGATGCACTGAAGTTAAAGAGAGGCAGGCGGCTCTTCTTAACTTCGGCAGATCCACCACCAGCGCAGGGGCTTTATTAAGACCGGTGTCTAAAACGCTGGTCTTAATAAATGTACCCCTTAGTTTCTATGCAGCACCACCACAGGTAGGATAGAGTATAATGCAGTTTCCATTGTCATAAATAGCCCATTTATGAATGGCATTGACACGGACGTTCACGTGACAGGTGGCAGGATGTCCGTGAGACTGGCAACACGTGGTTTGATCTGACAGGTTTTCCCTGTGGATCAATAGGCGTCTGCGTTGTTTCTGTAATGGTCACACCCCTTGCCTCAGGTGTTGCTAATGTGGTCATTTAACCTTCCTTATTTATTGTTGCTTGTCCCACAATGCTGTCCGGTTTATAGCTTCAGTTTCAGTTGTAGATAGATGGTGTGTGGATCTCGGTGGAGTCCTGGTGCTTCCATAGCCCCTTTGAAGTTAAGTTTTTCTTTTCCCTTTTGTATTTTGTTTGGATTCTGTGTGTTGCATTTCCCTATTGTTTGTATTAGGCCTGCAGGAGACTCCTATTCATCCTTTCTTTTGGAGGAACAGGTAGTCTCTTCCCTGCCATTAGTACCAGGGTCCTTTAGGGCTAGATAGAACTCTAGGTATTCCTGCGTATGAACATATCTACCTCTGGGGTCTGTTTATACTGGTAGACAGTCAGGATTTTGGTTAGGGTTGTTTTTTTGCGGGAAAAGTTGTAGTTTTTAATGGAGAAATTTTGGGGTACACCTAACTTTCTAATACATTTTTATTAACACTTTCTGGGAGGGAGATGGGAAAAACAGCAATTCTGTCACTTCGTTTCTACGTTATAAATTTATAGCATTCACTTTCCAGTATAAATAATATAATATCTTTATTCTATGGGTCAGTACTATTACAGTGATATCAAATACATTTTTTTTTTTTTTTTTACATTTTACTACATTTTTGCAATAAAACCCCTTTTTTTAAAAGGAGAAAAATCTTTTTGCATCGCTGCATCCCAAGACCCATAACTTTTTTATTTTCCTTTCTATGAAGTTGTGTGTGAGGGCTTGTTTTTTGCGGGACGACTGACATTTTTTGATCGCTTGTTATTAAGTTTTTTGGTTGCAACTAAGAATATATTCTGTCATTTGTTTTAATTATTTTTTTTTTACTGTGTTCACCGTAGGGGATAATTTACATGATATTTATGTAGTCCGGGTCATTATGGATGCAATTAGCTAAAAAGTAGGAGTTTGGTGGAATACTTAGATTAAGTTCAGGCAGAGTTTTTTGAAGGAGGAGGTTTTGAGGCAGATTTTCCTGTCAAAGCTAGAAGTGGATCTAGAAATAAGGACAAGTCCTTCCGTTATATTTCTGATTTATTTTACATTTCTTTCTACTTCTGGCTTTGGCTGAGAGAGATGGCAGGTATCTCTACAGAATACTTAGAAAGTCAGCAGATACTTTTAGGCAATATCTGGAAAGCTGTAAAATATGTAAAGAAGCACATCTAAGAACTGTTCTATTCTAGGAAATGTTTTCAATTCTTGGCCACAATCTGTAAGCCATACATTTTTTTTAAAATGTTCCATGCCCCAAAAAACTTAATTTTCCTTACTTGGCTAAGCCCCACTTCACAAAAATATAACACCTGTTCAATTCTATGACATTGGCCAAAACATAACACATACACTGTATATAACCATACCAAAAGGAGTTTCAACTTCTTCATCCTGACAGATGTACCGGAACAGAGGGCTGAGTATAGTGATTTCCAAAAACAAACAAATGCCTCAGTTGACTAATATTTTCTTTTAGATAGAAGATTAGTTTTTGAGGAAGTAATTAATGTTTTCTTCACCTTTCCATCTGTCGGATGTAACAATTTGAGAACCTTTCGTAAAATATCTCATACCAGGGTTTGATTAAATATTTTCTAGTTTTCCTGATGCTAATACAGTAAATGATTGTTCATGTATTGTTGGTCCCTTAACGACAAATATAACCTCAACAAACATCATTTTATTGGAGATAAGCAAAACCATCTGGCCAGTTTTGGAGATTTGTAGTTTTCAGACAAATAAGCGAAATGAGGCACAAGAGGAGCATTATTCCAGATGATGGTTTGATCAATTGAGTCTTCCAACAAATTTTATTGTTCCAATAAATATTCCACGTTTAACACTCATGATAAAACTTAGTAAAACGTCAAAATACAGACAACTATTGGTTATATAATTAGTAGGTTGTAAAAAGACCTTAATCCATCAAGTTCAAACCTTTATGCTACAAAACCCTTGGTTCAGACAAAGGCAAAAGTCATCCTAAAATCTCATTGTGAGAGGTACATACCGTATGGGAATAAAAGGTTAAGGAACAAAAAGAAACCAATGTGGATAAACAGAACTGTAAAGAAAGCAATAAATGACAAAAAGAAAGCATATAAAACACTAAAACAGGAGGGTAGCACAGAAGCACTGAAAAACTATAAGGAAAAAAATAGAACATGTAAAAAACAAATAAAAGCGGCCAAACTAGAGACTGAGAGATTAATTGCCAAAGAGAGTAAAACTAACCCTAAAATGTTCTTCAATTATATAAATGTTAAAAAGTATAAATCTGAAGGTGTCGGCCCGTTAAAGAGTAATGAGGGGGGAGTCGCAGAGAGCGACGAGGAGAAAGCAAAGCTGTTAAATATTTTTTTCTCCAATGTATTCACTGAGGAAAATAAACTGTCAGATGACATGCCGAATGTTGTAATAAATTCGGCATTAAAAGTGTCCTGTCTGACCCAGGAAGAAGTGCAACAGCGACAAATCGCCAGGACCGGATGGCATACACCCCCGTATCCTAAGGGAATTAAGTAATGTCATAGCCAGACCCTTATTTCTGATATTTGCAGACTCTATACTGACAGGGAATGTCCCACAGGATTGGCGCATGGCATATGTGGTGCCAATATTCAAAAAGGGTCCAAAAACAGAGCCTGGAAACTATAGGCCGGTAAGTTTAACATCTGTTGTGGGTAAACTGTTTGAAGGTTTTCTGAGAGATGCTATGTTAGAGCATCTTAACGGAAATAAGCAAATAACGCCATATCAGCATGGCTTTGTGAGGGATCGATCATGTCAAACAAATTTAATCAGTTTCTATGAGGAGGTAAGTTCTAGACTTGACAGCGGCGAATCAATGGATGTCGTGTATCTGGACTTCTCCAAAGCATTTGACACTGTACCACATAAAAGGTTAGTATATAAAATGAGAATGCTCGGACTGGGAGAAAACGTCTGTAAGTGGGTAAGTAACTGGCTCAATGATAGAAAACAGAGGGTGGTTATTAATGGTAAATACTCAGATTGGGTCACTGTCACTAGTGGAGTACCTTAGGGGTCAGTATTGGGCCCTATTCTCTTCAATATATTTATTAATGATCTTGTAGAAGGCTTGCATAGTAAAGTATCAATTTTTGCAGATGACACTAAACTGTGTAAAGTAATTAACACTGAAGAGGACAGTATACTACTACAGAGGGATCTGGATAGATTGGAGGCTTGGGCAGATAAGTGGCAGATGAGGTTTAACACTGACAAATGTAAAGTTATGCACATGGGAAGGAATAATGCAAGTCACCCGTACTTATTAAATGGTAAAACACTCGGTAACACTGACATGGAAAAAGATCTAGGAATTTTAATAAACAGCAAACTAAGCTGCAAAAACCAGTGTCAGGCAGCTGCTGCCAAGGCCAATAAGATAATGGGTTGCATCAAAAGGGGCATAGATGCCCGTGATGAGAACATAGTCCTACCACTTTACAAATCATTAGTCAGACCACACATGGAGTACTGTGTACAGTTCTGGGCTCCAGTGAATAAAGCAGACATAGCAGAGCTGGAGAGGGTCCAGAGGAGGGCAACTAAAGTAATAACTGGAATGGGGCAACTACAGTACCCTGAAAGATTATCAAAATTAGGGCTATTCACTTTAGAAAAAAGACGACTGAGAGGAGATCTAATTAATATGTATAAATATATCAGGGGTCAGTACAGAGATCTATCCCGTCATCTATTTATCCCCAGGACTGTGACTGTGACGAGGGGACATCCTCTGCGTCTGGAGGAAAGAAGGTTTGTACACAAACATAGAAGAAGATTCTTTACGGTAAGAGCAGTGAGACTATGGAACTCTCTGCCTGAGGAGGTGGTGATGGTAAGTACAATAAAGGAATTCAAGAGGGGCCTGGATGTATTTCTGGAGTGTAATAATATTACAGGCTATAGCTACTAGAGAGGGGTCGTTGATCCAGGGATTTATTCTGATTGCCTGATTGGAGTCGGGAAGGAATTTTTATTCCCCTAAAGTGAGGAAAATTGGCTTCTACCTCACAGGGGTTTTTTGCCTTCCTCTGGATCAACTTGCAGGAAGACAGGCCGAACTGGATGGACAAATGTCTTTTTTCGGCCTTATGTACTATGTTACTATGTTATGTACTATCCTTGAAGGGCATAGACCAATTTTCTGTAGAAGGGAAAAATGCCATAATGAGCCGAACTGGCTCCATAAGACAGATCTCTGGATTGGCTTTCTACATTATGACCATTACCTCTGTAGTGTATCCTGTGTTTCTCAAAGAAGTTATCAAACTCTTTCATAAAGAGGTTTCCAGGATCCCAAAAATTTTACTCAAGGATGGTACTACAGCGATGACATACCTAACTACCCCAAATTACTACTGTAGCCAATCATTGACCTCTGAAATCATGTTAGGTAGCCAAGTACCTTGCTATATTGAGACCAGATCTGTAGCAATGGTGTGCCCAACTAACCAGGTGACCGCTGAAGCCAATGTTTGGCTGCCATACTCACATAAGATAGTCAGGCATGTCATTTCCTAAGAGCTTAAAATAAGGACCACCTGGAGCACCTGAGCAGTGCAGCTAGAAAGGAGGATTGAGCAGGTGAGTAAAGTATATATTTTTTATTTAATAACATTCCTGGCCTCCAGCACAATTTTTTGTGTCTTGCAAAATTCTTATCTCCATCACTACTTCCAGCCATTATCACATCCTCGTTTTATAAGTCTGTGTCATTAACTTACCTGTCCGGACTCCATTGCTGGGGTCTGGGGCTTGGGGACGGCCACGCTGCATCAGACATGCTGCCAGGCTGCGTTCCCTTGGTGACGTGAGCGTGTCCATGACAATGGAGCGCTCACCTACTCACTGCAGGGCACACACGCTGGAGGAGATCCTGTGTATAAGAATAAGTGTTTATAAGAATTAAGTATGTGTTCTGGATGCAGGCTGAGTGACAGCTCAGCCTGCCTTTCTGTAGGTACTGGTGTTCAGGTCCAATGGGCACCAAGTCCATGGACCTATCAGGTTCTGATCCAGGGACTCAGCGCTCTATTTAAATCCCCTGCTTTCAATAAACCTTTGCCAGTTATAGGCTTACTCCCTTACTGTGCTCCAGGTTCTGTCTGTACGTATTGTATTGTTTATTTTGACCTCAGCTTGTCTCTTACCTCCCTCGGTCTATTGATTCTGTACCATGTTACCTATATGGTTTTGAATTTCGTTTGGCTAATTTTACTACCCTCCGTCCTCTGATTTTGTACTATATTGTCCTCCCGGTCTTGACCTATTTCTCTCACCTGTTTCTGTGTGGTTGCGTCTCTGTGTCTGTCTTTCTGCCAGTACAGGAAACGTCAACCAGTTGCGGACTTGCTCCTTAGAGCTTGCACTGCAAGTAGACAGGGAAAGCGGGTTGGGTTCAGTCAGGGATCACTGTGTGTGTGTGTGTGTGTTTCCGTGATTACTGTGCTGACAGTATGCAGTTCAAAGAAGTAGAATGTAATACATTTTTTAGTATTGCCTAAAAAGAAAGCATTTATCCCAAATTTTGTGTACAGTCTAAAAAATAATAACATGCGGCATTAAAGGGGTTTCCTGAGATTTTAATACTGATGACCTATCCTCGGACACACGGGACTCACGCCAAACAGATGTTTGAGAAGGCACCGGCGCTCACAGTAGCACCGTGGCCTTTTCACAGCTTATCCTAGGCCGGTGACAACATGTTAATAGGTCACATGGCCTAGGCGCTGCTCAGCCCCATTCAACTCAATAGGACTGAGTGTTATGCTAAGCACAGCCACTATACAATGTACAGCACTGTGTTTGGTAAGCTGCGAGAAGGCGGTGCCTTCTCAAACAGCAGATTGGCGGGAGTCCCAGGTGTCGGTCCCCCATCGATCAGATACTGATGACCTGTAGGTCATCAGCTATAAAATCCTGCAAAAATATTTTAATCTTGATTTAGGGCATTTACTGTATGTATTTATTGATGTAAACATTCATATAAACTCTCAGGCTTCTCTTTTCTAGGGTAAACACATTTGTGGAAATTGGAAAATCAATCTTTGAAATTGAAGACTTGGAACTTTATACCGCTTTCCTATATGTTTTTCATAAGGTGGCCAAAACTGAACTACACCAATGCTTCATATAGTAAAATAAATGCTTTTGTCTCTGGAAGTAGGCCTTTCATGCAAGAGACTGGCATAATTTAGTTTACCATCTATAATTACTGTACACGCAAAATCTTCTCCATTGTACATTGTAGATCCCCCTGTGGAAAAATGCTGCATATGGTATGGACCTTGGCATTTCTATTAAGGCTTCCTTCACACACATTTTTTATTAAGTTTTCTTTTGAGCTGGTAAAAAATTGCTCTTTTGATGGCATTTTTAATCACACTTGTTTTTTTTTCCTATAGAGAAGTCATCTAGAACATGCTGTTATATGGGAGGAAAAATGTCATTCCCCAAAAAATTTACCACAGCGAAGGAAATTGTCACAAAAAATATACAGTTTGTGGGGTGTCTCAAAAATGCTGGGAAAAAGCAGTGTGACATCACTGTTGAAGAGGTCTTTTGGCATTTCCCCCATCTTGCTCAACCCCCCCAACAGACCTATCTATCACGATCAATGGCTGCACACTATCCCCGGTCAACCAAGTCCGCTGCCTTGAAGTGATCTTGGATTCTGACCTTTCCTTCCGACCGCACATCCAAGCCCTTTCCACCACCTGTCGCCTCCAACTCAAAAACATCTCCCACATCCGCGCTTTCCTTAACTTTGAATCTGCGAAAATGCTTGTACATGCCCTCATTTCCCGCCTAGACTACTGCAACACTCTCCTCTGTGGCCTTCCATCTAGCACTCTCGCACCCCTCAACTCTATCCTCAACTCTGCTGCCCGACTAATTCACCTTTCACCCTATTACTCCTCGGCCTCTCCCCTCTTCCAATCCCTTCACTGGTTCCCCATCGCCCAGCGAATTCACTTCAAAGTACTAACAAATGCATACAAGGCCATCCATAACCTGTCCCCTCCCTACATCTCTGAGCTACTTTCCTGATACATCCCCACACGCAATCTCAGATCCTCACAAGACCTCCTTCTCTCCTCTCCTCTTATCACTTCTTCCAACAATCGCCTCCAAGATTTCTTCCGCGCATCCCCCACACTCTGGAACTCGCTACCCCAACATATCAGACTCTCACCTACAGTGGAATCCTTCAAAAGAAACCTAAAAACCCAACTATTCAGACAAGCCTACAACCAGTGACCCTGCTGCCTGTATACTGCCATGACCAGCTTCACCCTCACCTACTGTGTCCTTCTCCCATACCATGTAGATTGTAAGCCCTCACGGGCAGGGCCCTCTCTCCTTCTGTACCAGTTTGTAACTCGTCTTGTTCATGCTTAGTGCAATTGTCTGTATTATGTATGTGCACCGCTTATCATATGTACAGCGCTATGGAATGAATGGTCGCTTTAATAATAAATAATAATAATTTAACTAATTGAGATCAGGAAAGGCAATGAATGTGAGACTGGACTTTCAGCATACGGTAACTCTCGAATCTCTAGAATTTCTCAAAAAATTCTGGTCACATTCTGATTCTATAGAACTGAGTCACTTATTTCTTAGCATAACTATTGAGCCCCTCCATATCCATGTGGCTATGTTGGGTACTGCAGCTGAGCAACAGTACCAGTCACACAAATGAGACCAACTCTGTGACGGTTACTGCAGTGAAAAGTTTATGAGTGCCACTGACCATTCATTCTGTATAGTGTGGTGGAGCATTTGACTGGTGATTTCTTGGAAACATACATTATTTTTAATCACTGAGCATAAAGAATATATGAAGTGTCTAAAGTGGAAAGAAAGCTGAGAGAAATGGAAGAAGATACCTCGGAAAAGAGAACAACAGATATTATGTGCCTTTGGGTATTTCTAAGTATTGGATAGCCTTTAGGTAAGAGTATGTCCGGTGACCTAGAGGGGAGGAGAGGACAGGAGTGGTGGTAGTGTTGGCACAGATAGGAGTTGTAGTGGATCACGGTGGCGGTCCCCATTCCAGTGCTCCCTAGGGCCATGCAGTGAATGAAGGGCATTCCCTTTCTTCCTTCAAGGCACACCCTGGGCCTTCTTGGTCTCCTGCCTGGTGTTAGCTGGGGTGTCCTTGATGTTAGGTAGATGAGAGCAAGGCAGGAAAGCAGTTGTAGGTAGGGGCCAGTGGATGATGATGGATACAATAACCAGGATCTTTGGTTGCAATAAATAAAGTCTTTCTTTATTGAATAAATAATGGGTGTAGTAGTTCTTACAGCAACAAAGGCATAGTTCTGAGGTATATCACAAAGTGGTATTTTTTCAATGGCAATGTATAGACAGCAGCAATGAGCGTAGTAGTAGCACGTGTTTCCCTCGAAGTAGACTTTGCAGTATTTCCAAATAACAACATGTGTGCAATACTGATTAATATTCAAATCGCTAATTTTTATCGTGAATATCGGCACTTTGAGAATTCACGAAGATTTAGAATATAGTGCTATATCTTCGCAATCGCAAATATTCTAGATTTTATTTTCATCAGTACCCTCACTGCTTATTGCTTTAAGGCCAATGAGAAGTCTGCAATGTCTTTGTCTGAGCTTAGCAACATCCCTAGCAACCAATAGGAAAGCTGCCTCCCCTTACTATATAAGAACCTCCCCAGCAGCCATTTTCTGCTTTTTTTTTTGCAGTTCTGAGAGAGAGCAGTGACATTGCTGTGCTCTGTGCTTTCATCTGGATTCTATTCCTTATCCAATTACATTAGATAGTTAGTTAGTTAGTTAGTTAGTTAGCTCATATATATAATACAGATAGTTAGTGGGAGATAGTCAGTGTAGGTGATATAGTGTAACTGATAGTGTGATAGGAATTAAGGAATTACTGTACTGTGCATTTTCTCCAGTCTCAGGAAACTTCTAGCAGCTTGAAAAATATAGCAAAAGTGACCCACGTCTGTATTGCGTGCACAATGCGCGCATATTACATTGCAGATTTTCGCAATCAAGAAAATAATGACTGGAGATCACGAATTCTAGAATTTGCACATTTATTGAGAATATTAGGCCAAAAATTCACAAAATATTGCGAAAACGAATATTGCCTATGCTGCTCATCACAAGTGTGTATTCCCCTTGTCATTAAACTTTCTGCAGTTCCCGGGTTGAGAGGTGCAGATCTAAGATCTGGATGGTCAGTCTCATAGTGTGGTGGGCACTGAAGCAATAAAGTCTTAATGCCATAAATGAGCAGTACCTTACTATCTAAATCCAGTGCATGGCCTCTTTCTCTCAGGTGTAGTCTTTCAGTTAAGTTGTTAGGCAGCAACTTTTTAGTCTAAGGAATGGTGTTTTCTGGACAAGGCTTCACTTTGGACCTACTTAGCACATGCAGATCTTACCTTTAGCTTTGCTCAACTAAGACTCACTAACCAGCCCATCACTTTGGCGACCTAACGCTAACAAAACTATTTGTTGCCCATACATAAACATGTAAGATACACAGTGCACAGAGACGAGTACTTTACCAATAAATCTCAGCATTTAACATTAAATTAACCCTTGCAGTAAGGCTACTTTTACACTAGCGGCATGGAGCTCTGGCAGTCCCGTCCATCGAGTGAACAGCCTGCCAGATCCCTCCGTCCGGCAGCGCACGGCGAGAAGCTGTCGGAATAAAACTACGACATGTCCGACATTTATTCCGGCAGCCTCTCGCCGTGCCTCGCCGGAACTCCGCCCCCGCCCCCATTATAGTCAATGGGGACGGAGCAGAAGTCCGGGGGCACACGGTCACTAGCGGCAGGACGGATCCGGCAGGCTGTTCACCCAACAGAACAGACTTCCGGAGGTCCGTGCCACTTGTGTGAAAGTAGCCTTAGCCATGCATCTTTCGATTTTTTTTTCTCTTGTTTCTCTTTCTTAATAAGAAATGGACTTTGGCGCCTTTTTCTAACTTTGTGGCATGGATTCCCAGCTCATATTTTTATGCATTTTTCTGTCAGTGAGTCATTCCTTGTACGATAATTTTCCATTTTCTGTCATGAAAGTAAGCGCCTGGGAAATTCATAGATTATGCTAATAGTGAAATGTTCTTTTCATAATTACTGCTTATAGTATTTGGTCTTGGTATTCATAAAGCTTTGGGGAGCTTCACCAGTGGAACTCTCTGCTACTAGCTGACAGAGTTTATTTCATACAGTTACTGGATGATGTTCTTTAATTAGCTTCCTAGAGACAACCAGTTACATATGCACAACAGAAGGCAGCCCATTTGCAATATAACAAGAATTTTTTTTCATTTTTTTCTTTTTAATAGCATAACAGCATATATGGAAAATGAAATGACCAAGCTATAAATAATGAAACCAACAGAATATAAAGCGTTTGCCTCTTAAAGGCAAACATTTTTTAAATGGAGGTCCGCCAACTAGTCGGCACAGATCCGGCTATTCTAACACGTTGTTATCACAGGTTGCTGCATGGGAAATATAGTATTACATAACAGTCATTGAAACTAATAGCTAGCCTAGTACTATGTACAGTCGTGGCCAAAAGTTTTGAGAATTACATAAATATTGGAAAAGTTACTGCTTAAGTTTTTATAATAGCAATTTGCATATACTCCAGAATGTTATGAAGAGTGATCAGATGAATTGCATCGTCCTTCTTTGCCATGAAAATTAACTTAATCCCAAAAAAACCTTTCCACTGCATTTCATTGCTGTCATTAAAGGACCTGCTGAGATCATTTCAGTAATCGTCTTGTTAACTCAGGTGAGAATGTTGACGAGCACAAGGCTGGAGATCATTATGTCAGGCTGATTGGGTTAAAATGGCAGACTTGACCTGTTAAAAGGAGGGTGATGCTTGAAATCATTGTTCTTCCATTGTTAACCATGGTGACCTGCAAAGAAATGCGTGCAGCCATCATTGTGTTGCATAAAAATGGCTTCACAGGCAAGGATATTGTGTCTACTAAGATTGCACCCAAATCAACAATTTATAGGATCATCAAGAACTTCAAGGACAGAGGTTCAATTCTTGTTAAGAAGGCTTCAGGGCGTCCAAGAAAGTCCAAAAAGCGCCAGGATAGTCTCCTAAAGAGGATTCAGCTGTGGGATTGGAGTGCCACCAGTGCAGAGCTTGCTCAGGAATGGCAGCAGGCAGGTGTGAGCGCATCTGCACGCACAGTGAGGCGAAGACTTTTGGAAGATGGCCTGGTGTCAAGTAGGGCAGCAAAGAAGCCACTTCTCTCCCAAAAAAACATCAGGGACAGATTGATCTTCTGCAGAAAATATGGTGAATGGACTGCTGAGTAGGGATGAGCGAACTCGAACTGTATAGTTCGGGTTCGTACCGAATTTTGGGGTGTCCGTGACACGGACCCGAACCCGGACATTTTCGTAAAAGTCCGGGTTCGGGTTCGGTGTTCGTCGCTTTCTTGGCGCTTTTGTGACGCTTTCTTGGCGCTTTTTGAAAGGCTGCAAAGCAGCCAATCAACAAGCGTCATACTACTTGCCCCAAGAGGCCATCACAGCCATGCCTACTATTGGCATGGCTGTGATTGGCCAGAGCACCATGTGACCCAGCCTCTATTTAAGCTGGAGTCACATAGCGCCGCCCGTCACTCTGCTCTGATTAGCGTAGGGAGAGGTTGCGGCTGCGACAGTAGGGCGAGATTAGGCAGATTAACTCCTCCAAAGGACTTGATTAACTGATCGATCTGCAGCTGTGGATCATTGAGCTGCTGATCCTCAATTGCTCACTGTTTTTAGGCTGCACAGACCGTTTGTCAGTCTCATTTTTCTGGGGTGATCGGCGGCCATTTTGTGTCTTGTGGTGCGCCAGCACAAGCTGCGACCAAGTGCATTTAACCCTCAATGGTGTGGTTGTTTTTTGGCTAAAGCCTACATCAGGGTGAAGCTGTCACACCAAGTGCATTTAACCAGCAATAGTCTGTTCATTTTTTGGCCATATACAAAATCAGGGGCAAGCTGCGCCTGTCACCAAGTGCATTTAACCCTCAATGGTGTGGTTGTTTTTTGGCTAAAGCCTACATCAGGGTGAAGCTGTGACACCAAGTGCATTTAACCAGCAATAGTCTGTTCATTTTTTGGCCATATACAAAATCAGGGGCAAGCTGCGCCTGTCACCAAGTGCATTTAACCCTCAATGGTGTGGTTGTTTTTTGGCTAAAGCCTACATCAGGGTGAAGCTGTCACACCAAGTGCATTTAACCAGCAATAGTCTGTTCATTTTTTGGCCATATACAAAATCAGGGGCAAGCTGCGCCTGTCACCAAGTGCATTTAACCCTCAATGGTGTGGTTGTTTTTTGGCTAAAGCCTACATCAGGGTGAAGCTGTCACACCAAGTGCATTTAACCAGCAATAGTCTGTTTATTTTTTGGCCATATCCCAGTCTAATTCTGTCACTAAATCCATACCGGTCACCCAGCGCCTAAATACTAGGCCTCAAATTTATATCCAGCTAAATCTGTCCCTAGTGCTGTAGCTGGGCGAGTTATTTAGTGTCCGTTCAAGCACATTTCTTGTTCTGGGTTGAAATACAATTCCCAATTTAGCAATTTCATAATTTAGTGGTTCCTGCTATATCAGAGCTATTTGAAATCTATCCCAAAAAGGGTATATAATATTGAAGGTGCACATTGGGTCATTCAGAATAACTTCACACACACCCGCTACTGTGTATTTCCAAGTCTAATTCTGTCACTAAACCCATACCTGTCACCCAGCGCCTAAATACTAGGCCTCAAATTTAAATCCCTCTAAATCTCTCGTTACCGCTGTACTGTTGTTGCTGGGCAAGATATTTAGTGTCCGTCAAAGCACATTTTTTGTTCTGGGTTGAAGTACAATTCCCAATTTAGCAATTTCATAATTTAGTGGTTCCTGCTATATCAGAGCTATTTGGAATCTATCCCTAAAAGGGTATATAATATTGAAGGTGCACATTGGGTCATTCAGAATAACTTCACACACACCCGCTACTGTGTATTTCCAAGTCTAATTCTGTCACTAAACCCATACCTGTCACCCAGCGCCTAAATACTAGGCCTCAAATTTAAATCCCTCTAAATCTCTCGTTACCGCTGTACTGTTGTTGCTGGGCAAGATATTTAGTGTCCGTCAAAGCACATTTTTTGTTCTGGGTTGAAGTACAATTCCCAATTTAGCAATTTCATAATTTAGTGGTTCCTGCTATATCAGAGCTATTTGGAATCTATCCCTAAAAGGGTATATAATATTGAAGGTGCACATTGGGTCATTCAGAATAACTTCACACACACCCGCTACTGTGTATTTCCAAGTCTAATTCTGTCACTAAACCCATACCTGTCACCCAGCGCCTAAATACTAGGCCTCAAATTTAAATCCCTCTAAATCTCTCGTTACCGCTGTACTGTTGTTGCTGGGCAAGATATTTAGTGTCCGTCAAAGCACATTTTTTGTTCTGGGTTGAAGTACAATTCCCAATTTAGCAATTTCATAATTTAGTGGTTTCTGCTATATCAGAGCTATTTGAAATCTATCCCTAAAAGGGTATATAATATTGAAGGTGCACATTGGGTCATTCAGAATAACTTCACACACACGCTTCTGTGCATTTCCAAGTCTAATTCTGTCACTAAATCCATACCGGTGACCCAGCGCCTAAATACTAGGCCTCAAATTTAAATCCCTCTAAATCTCTCGTTACCCACCGCTGTACTGTTGTTGCTGGGCAAGATATTTAGTGTCCGTCAAAGCACATTTTTTGTTCTGGGTTGAAGTACAATTCCCAATTTAGCAATTTCATAATTTAGTGGTTTCTGCTATATCAGAGCTATTTGAAATCTATCCCTAAAAGGGTATATAATATTGAAGGTGCACATAGGGTCATTCAGAATAACTTCACACACACCCGCTACTGTGTATTTCCAAGTCTAATTCTGTCACTAAACCCATACCTGTCACCCAGCGCCTAAATACTAGGCCTCAAATTTAAATCCCTCTAAATCTCTCGTTACCGCTGTACTGTTGTTGCTGGGCAAGATATTTAGTGTCCGTCAAAGCACATTTTTTGTTCTGGGTTGAAGTACAATTCCCAATTTAGCAATTTCATAATTTAGTGGTTTCTGCTATATCAGAGCTATTTGAAATCTATCCCTAAAAGGGTATATAATATTGAAGGTGCACATAGGGTCATTCAGAATAACTTCACACACACCCGCTTCTGTGCATTTCCAAGTCTAATTCTGTCACTAAATCCATACCGGTGACCCAGCGCCTAAATACTAGGCCTCAAATTTAAATCCCTCTAAATCTCTCGTTACCCACCGCTGTACTGTTGTTGCTGGGCAAGATATTTAGTGTCCGTCAAAGCACATTTTTTGTTCTGGGTTGAAGTACAATTCCCAATTTAGCAATTTCATAATTTAGTGGTTTCTGCTATATCAGAGCTATTTGAAATCTATCCCTAAAAGGGTATATAATATTGAAGGTGCACATAGGGTCATTCAGAATAACTTCACACACACCCGCTACTGTGTATTTCCAAGTCTAATTCTGTCACTAAACCCATACCTGTCACCCAGCGCCTAAATACTAGGCCTCAAATTTAAATCCCTCTAAATCTCTCGTTACCGCTGTACTGTTGTTGCTGGGCAAGATATTTAGTGTCCGTCAAAGCACATTTTTTGTTCTGGGTTGAAGTACAATTCCCAATTTAGCAATTTCATAATTTAGTGGTTTCTGCTATATCAGAGCTATTTGAAATCTATCCCTAAAAGGGTATATAATATTGAAGGTGCACATTGGGTCATTCAGAATAACTTCACACACACGCTTCTGTGCATTTCCAAGTCTAATTCTGTCACTAAATCCATACCGGTGACCCAGCGCCTAAATACTAGGCCTCAAATTTAAATCCCTCTAAATCTCTCGTTACCCACCGCTGTACTGTTGTTGCTGGGCAAGATATTTAGTGTCCGTCAAAGCACATTTTTTGTTCTGGGTTGAAGTACAATTCCCAATTTAGCAATTTCATAATTTAGTGGTTTCTGCTATATCAGAGCTATTTGAAATCTATCCCTAAAAGGGTATATAATATTGAAGGTGCACATAGGGTCATTCAGAATAACTTCACACACACGCTTCTGTGCATTTCCAAGTCTAATTCTGTCACTAAATCCATACCGGTGACCCAGCGCCTAAATACTAGGCCTCAAATTTAAATCCCTCTAAATCTCTCGTTACCCACCGCTGTACTGTTGTTGCTGGGCAAGATATTTAGTGTCCGTCAAAGCACATTTTTTGTTCTGGGTTGAAGTACAATTCCCAATTTAGCAATTTCATAATTTAGTGGTTTCTGCTATATCAGAGCTATTTGAAATCTATCCCTAAAAGGGTATATAATATTGAAGGTGCACATAGGGTCATTCAGAATAACTTCACACACACGCTTCTGTGCATTTCCAAGTCTAATTCTGTCACTAAATCCATACCGGTGACCCAGCGCCTAAATACTAGGCCTCAAATTTAAATCCCTCTAAATCTCTCGTTACCCACCGCTGTACTGTTGTTGCTGGGCAAGATATTTAGTGTCCGTCAAAGCACATTTTTTGTTCTGGGTTGAAGTACAATTCCCAATTTAGCAATTTCATAATTTAGTGGTTTCTGCTATATCAGAGCTATTTGAAATCTATCCCTAAAAGGGTATATAATATTGAAGGTGCACATAGGGTCATTCAGAATAACTTCACACACACGCTTCTGTGCATTTCCAAGTCTAATTCTGTCACTAAATCCATACCGGTGACCCAGCGCCTAAATACTAGGCCTCAAATTTATATCCCGCTAAATCTCTCGTTACCGCTGTACTGTTGTTGCTGGGCAAGATATTTAGTGTCCGTCAAAGCACATTTTTTGTTCTGGGTTGAAGTACAATTCCCAATTTAGCAATTTCATAATTTAGTGGTTCCTGCTATATCAGAGCTATTTGAAATCTATCCCAAAAAGGGTATATAATATTGAAGGTGCACATTGGGTCATTCAGAATAACTTCACACACACCCGCTACTGTGTATTTCCAAGTCTAATTCTGTCACTAAACCCATACCTGTCACCCAGCGCCTAAATACTAGGCCTCAAATTTAAATCCCTCTAAATCTCTCGTTACCGCTGTCCTGTTGTAGCTGGGAAAGTTATTTAGTGCCCGTCAAAGCACATTTTTTGTTCTGGGTTGAAGTACAATTCCCAATTTAGCAATTTCATAATTTAGTGGTTCCTGCTATATCAGAGCTATTTGAAATCTATCCCAAAAAGGGTATATAATATTCAAGGTGCACATTGGGTCATTCAGAATAACTTCACACACACGCTTCTGTGCATTTCCAAGTCTAATTCTGTCACTAAATCCATACCGGTCACCCAGCGCCTAAATACTAGGCCTCAAATTTATATCCCGCTGAATTTGAATACAATACATTGGGCCAAATAATATATTTGTTGTTGTGGTGAACCATAACAATGAGAAAAACATCTAGTAAGGGACGCGGACGTGGACATGGTCGTGGTGGTGTTAGTGGACCCTCTGGTGCTGGGAGAGGACGTGGCCGTTCTGCCACATCCACACGTCCTAGTGTACCAACTACCTCAGGTCCCAGTAGCCGCCAGAATTTACAGCGATATATGGTGGGGCCCAATGCCGTTCTAAGGATGGTAAGGCCTGAGCAGGTACAGGCATTAGTCAATTGGGTGGCCGACAGTGGATCCAGCACGTTCACATTATCTCCCACCCAGTCTTCTGCAGAAAGCGCACAGATGGCGCCTGAAAACCAACCCCATCAGTCTGTCACATCACCCCCATGCATACCAGGGAAACTGTCTCAGCCTCAAGTTATGCAGCAGTCTCTTATGCTGTTTGAAGACTCCGCTGGCAGGGTTTCCCAAGGGCATCCACCTAGCCCTTCCCCAGCGGTGAAAGACATAGAATGCACTGACGCACAACCACTTATGTTTCCTGATGATGAGGACATGGGAATACCACCTCAGCATGTCTCTGATGATGACGAAACACAGGTGCCAACTGCTGCGTCTTTCTGCAGTGTGCAGACTGAACAGGAGGTCAGGGATCAAGACTGGGTGGAAGACGATGCAGGGGACGATGAGGTCCTAGACCCCACATGGAATGAAGGTCGTGCCACTGACTTTCACAGTTCGGAGGAAGAGGCAGTGGTGAGACCGAGCCAACAGCGTAGCAAAAGAGGGAGCAGTGGGCAAAAGCAGAACACCCGCCGCCAAGAGACTCCGCCTGCTACTGACCGCCGCCATCTGGGACCGAGCACCCCAAAGGCAGCTTCAAGGAGTTCCCTGGCATGGCACTTCTTCAAACAATGTGCTGACGACAAGACCCGAGTGGTTTGCACGCTGTGCCATCAGAGCCTGAAGCGAGGCATTAACGTTCTGAACCTGAGCACAACCTGCATGACCAGGCACCTGCATGCAAAGCATGAACTGCAGTGGAGTAAACACCTTAAAACCAAGGAAGTCACTCAGGCTCCCCCTGCTACCTCTTCTGCTGCTGCCGCCTCGGCCTATTCTGCTGCTGCCGCCTCGGCCTCTTCCTCCGCCTCTGGAGGAACGTTGGCACCTGCCGCCCAGCAAACAGGGGATGTACCACCAACACCACCACCACCACCTCCGTCACCAAGCGTCTCAACCATGTCACACGCCAGCGTTCAGCTCTCCATCTCACAAACATTTGATAGAAAGCGTAAATTCCCACCTAGCCACCCTCGATCCCTGGCCCTGAATGCCAGCATTTCTAAACTACTGGCCTATGAAATGCTGTCATTTAGGCTGGTGGACACAGACAGCTTCAAACAGCTCATGTCGCTTGCTGTCCCACAGTATGTTGTTCCCAGCCGGCACTACTTCTCCAAGAGAGCCGTGCCTTCCCTGCACAACCAAGTATCCGATAAAATCAAGTGTGCACTGCGCAACGCCATCTGTAGCAAGGTCCACCTAACCACAGATACGTGGACCAGTAAGCACGGCCAGGGACGCTATATCTCCCTAACTGCACACTGGGTAAATGTAGTGGCAGCTGGGCCCCAGGCGGAGAGCTGTTTGGCGCACGTCCTGCCGCCGCCAAGGATCGCAGGGCAACATTCTTTGCCTCCTGTTGCCACCTCCTCCTTCTCGGCTTCCTCCTCCTCTTCTTCCACCTGCTCATCCAGTCAGCCACACACCTTCACCACCAACTTCAGCACAGCCCGGGGTAAACGTCAGCAGGCCATTCTGAAACTCATATGTTTGGGGGACAGGCCCCACACCGCACAGGAGTTGTGGCGGGGTATTGAACAACAGACCGACGAGTGGTTGCTGCCGGTGAGCCTCAAGCCCGGCCTGGTGGTGTGTGATAATGGGCGAAATCTCGTTGCAGCTCTGGGACTAGCCAATTTGACGCACATCCCTTGCTTGGCGCATGTGCTGAATTTGGTGGTGCAGAAGTTCATTCACAACTACCCCGACATGTCAGAGCTGCTGCATAAAGTGCGGGCCGTCTGTTCGCGCTTCCGGCGTTCACATCCTGCCGCTGCTCGCCTGTCTGCGCTACAGCGTAACTTCGGCCTTCCCGCTCACCGCCTCATATGCGACGTGCCCACCAGGTGGAACTCCACCTTGCACATGCTGGACAGACTGTGCAAGCAGCAGCAGGCCATAGTGGAGTTTCAGCTGCAGCACGCACGGGTCAGTCGCACTACAGAACAGCACCACTTCACCACCAATGACTGGGCCTCCATGCGAGACCTGTGTGCCCTGTTGCGCTGTTTCGAGTACTCCACCAACATGGCCAGTGGCGATGACACCGTTATCAGCGTTACAATACCACTTCTATGTCTCCTTGAGAAAACACTTAGGGCGATGATGGAACAGGAGGTGGCCCAGGAGGAGGAGGAGGAGGATGAGGAAGAGGGGTCATTTTTAGCACTTTCAGGCCAGTCTCTTCGAAGTGACTCAGAGGGAGGTTTTTTGCAACAGCAGAGGCCAGGTACAAATGTGGCCAGCCAGGGCCCACTACTGGAGGACGAGGAGGACGAGGATGAGGAGGAGGTGGAGGAGGATGAGGATGAAGCATGGTCACAGCGGGGTGGCACCCAACGCAGCTCGGGTCCATCACTGGTGCGTGGCTGGGGGGAAAGGCAGGACGATGACGATACGCCTCCCACAGAGGACAGCTTGTCCTTACCCCTGGGCAGCCTGGCACACATGAGCGACTACATGCTGCAGTGCCTGCGCAACGACAGCAGAGTTGCCCACATTTTAACCTGTGCGGACTACTGGGTTGCCACCCTGCTGGATCCACGCTACAAAGACAATGTGCCCACCTTACTTCCTGCACTGGAGCGTGATAGGAAGATGCGCGAGTACAAGCGCACGTTGGTAGACGCGCTACTGAGAGCATTCCCAAATGTCACAGGGGAACAAGTGGAAGCCCAAGGCCAAGGCAGAGGAGGAGCAAGAGGTCGCCAAGGCAGCTGTGTCACGGCCAGCTCCTCTGAGGGCAGGGTTAGCATGGCAGAGATGTGGAAAACTTTTGTCAACACGCCACAGCTAACTGCACCACCACCTGATACGCAACGTGTTAGCAGGAGGCAACATTTCACTAACATGGTGGAACAGTACGTGTGCACACCCCTCCACGTACTGACTGATGGTTCGGCCCCATTCAACTTCTGGGTCTCTAAATTGTCCACGTGGCCAGAGCTAGCCTTTTATGCCTTGGAGGTGCTGGCCTGCCCGGCAGCCAGCGTTTTGTCTGAACGTGTATTCAGCACGGCAGGGGGCGTCATTACAGACAAACGCAGCCGCCTGTCTACAGCCAATGTGGACAAGCTGACGTTCATAAAAATGAACCAGGCATGGATCCCACAGGACCTGTCCGTCCCTTGTCCAGATTAGACATTAACTACCTCCCCATAACCATATATTATTGGACTCCAGGGCACTTCCTCATTCAATCCTATTTTTATTTTCATTTTACCATTATATTGCGATGCTACCCAAAGTTGAATGAACCTCTCCTCTGCCTGTGTGCTAGGCCTAAATATATGCCAATGGACTGTTGCAGTGGTGGCTGACATGAAGCCTGATTCTCTGCTATGACATGCAGACTAATTCTCTGCTGACATGAAGCCAGATTGTCTGTTACGGGACCTCTCTCCTCTGCCTGGGTGCTGGGCCTAAATTTATGACAATGGACTGTTGCAGTGGTGGCTGACGTGAAGCCTGATTCTCTGCTATGACATGCAGACTGATTCTCTGCTGTCATGAAGCCAGATTGTCTGTTACGGGACCTTTCTCCTCTACCTGGGTTCTGGGCCTAAATTTATGAAAATTGACTCTTACAGTGGTGGGTGACGTGAAGCCTGATTCTCTGCTATGATATGAAGACTGATTCTCTGCTGACATGAAGCCAGATTGTCTGTTACGGGACCTTTCTCCTCTGCCTGGGTTCTGGGCCTAAATTTATGAAAATTGACTCTTACAGTGGTGGGTGACGTGAAGCCTGATTCTCTGCTATGATATGAAGACTGATTCTCTGCTGACATGAAGCCAGATTGTCTGTTACGGGACCTTTCTCCTCTGCCTGGGTTCTGGGCCTAAATTTATGAAAATTGACTCTTACAGTGGTGGGTGACGTGAAGCCTGATTCTCTGCTATGATATGAAGACTGATTCTCTGCTGACATGAAGCCAGATTCTCTGTTACGGGACCTCTCTCCTCTGCCTGGGTGCTGGGCCTAAATTTATGACAATGGACTGTTGCAGTGGTGGCTGACGTGAAGCCTGATTCTCTGCTATGACATGCAGACTGATTCTCTGCTGACATGAAGCCAGATTCTCTGTTACGGGACCTCTCTCCTCTGCCTGTGTGTGTGCTGGGCCTAAATATATGCCAATGGACTGTTGCAGTGGTGGCTGACGTGAAGCCTCATTCTCTGCTATGACATGCAGACTAATTCTCTGCTGACATGAAGACAGATTCTCTGTTACGGGACCTCTCTCCTCTGCCTGGGTGCCGGGGCCTAAATATCTGAGAATGGACTGTTCCAGTGGTGGGTGACGGGAAGCCAGATTCTCTGCTATGGAACCTCTCTCCAATTGATTTTGGTTAATTTTTATTTATTTAATTTTTATTTTAATTCATTTCCCTATCCACATTTGTTTGCAGGGGATTTACCTACATGTTGCTGCCTTTTGCAGCCCTCTAGCTCTTTCCTGGGCTGTTTTACAGCCTTTTTAGTGCCGAAAAGTTCGGGTCCCCATTGACTTCAATGGGGTTCGGGTTCGGGACGAAGTTCGGATCGGGTTCGGATCCCGAACCCGAACATTTCCGGGATGTTCGGCCGAACTTCTCGAACCCGAACATCCAGGTGTTCGCTCAACTCTACTGCTGAGGACTGGGGCAAAGTCATATTCTCTGATAAAGCCTCTTTACGATTGTTTGGGGCATCAGAAAAAAGGCTTGTCCAGGGAAGAAAAGGTGAGCGCTACCATCAGTCCCGTGTCATGCCAACAGTAAAGCATCCTGAGACCATTCATGTGTGGGGTTGCTTCTCATCCAACGGAGTGGGCTCACTTACAATTTTGCCCCAAAACACAGAAATGAATAAAGAATGGTACCAAAACACCCTCCAACAGCAACTTCTTCCAACAATCCAACAACAGTTTGGTGAAGAACAATGCAGTTTCCAGCACGATGGAGCACCGTACCATAAGGCAAAAGTGATAACTAAGTGGCTCGGGGACCAAAACGTTGACATTTTGGGTCCATGGCCTGGAAACTCCCCAGATCTTAATCCCATTGAGAACTTGTGGTCAATCCTCAAGAGGCGGGTGGACAAACAAAAACCCACTAATTCTGACAAACTCCAAGAAGTGATTATGAAAGAATGGGTTGCTATCAGTCAGGAATTGGCCCAGAAGTTGATTGAGAGCATGCCCAGTCGAATTGCAGAGATCCTGAAAAAGGGCCAACACTGCAAATACTGACTCTTTGCATAAGGCCTCATGCACACGACAGTTTATTTTCACGGTCCGCAAAAACGGGGTCCGTAGGTCCGTGATCCGTGACCGTTTTTTTGTCCGTGGGTCTTCCTTGATTTTTGGAGGATCAACGGACATGAAAAAAAAGTCGTTTTGGTGTCCGCCTGGCCGTGCGGAGCGAAACGGATCCGTCCTGAATTACAATGCAAGTCAATGGGGACGGATCCGTTTGACGTTGACACAATATGGTGCCATTTCAAACGGATCCGTCCCCATTGACTTTCAATGTAAAGTCTGGAGTTCTTTTATACCATCGGATTGGAGTTTTCTCCAATCCGATGGTATATTTTAACTTGAAGCGTCCCCATCACCATGGGAACGCCTCTATGTTAGAATATACTGTCGGATATGAGCTACATCGTGAAACTCAGATCCGACAGTATATTCTAACACAGAGGCGTTTTTCATGGTGATGGGGACGCTTCAGGTTAGAATATACTACAAACTGTGTACATGACTGCCCCCTGCTGCCTGGCAGCCCTGATCTCTTACAGGGGGCTGTGATCAGCACAATTAACTCCTCAGGTGCCGCACCTGAAGGGGTTAATTGTACTATCATATCCCCCTGTAAGAGATAAGGGCTGCCAGGCAGCAGGGGGCAGATCCCCCCCTCCCCAGTTTGAATATCATTGGTGGCCAGTGCGGCCCCCCCCTCCCTCTATTGTAATAAATCGTTGGTGGCACAGTGTGCACCCCCCATCGCACCCCCCCTCCTTCCCTCTATTGTAATAAATCGTTGGTGGCACAGTGTGCGCCCCCCATCGCCCCCCCCTCCCTCCCTCTATTGTAATAAATCGTTGGTGGCACAGTGTGCACCCCCCATCGCCCCCTCCTCCCTCCCTCTATTGTAATAAATTGTTGGTGGCACAGTGTGCGCCCCCCATCGGCCCCCCCTCCCTCTATAGCAGTAACAACATTGGTGGCCAGTGTGCGGCCTCCCATCTCCCCCCCCCCCCGATCATTAGTGGCAGTGTAGTTCCGATTGGAGTCCCAGTTTAATCGCTGGGGCTCTGATCGGTAACCATGGCAACCAGGAAGCTACTGCAGCCCTGGTTGCCATGGTTACTTAGCAATAGTACAATAGTAGAAGATTCATACTTACCTGCTTGCTGCTGCGATGTCTGTGACCGGCCGGGAGCTCCTCCTACTGGTAAGTGACAGTTCTTTAGCAATGCGCCGCACAGACCTGTCACTTACCAGTAGGAGGAGCTCCCGGCCGGTCACAGACATCGCAGCAGCAAGCAGGTAACTATGAATCTTCTACTATTGTACTATTGCTAAGTAACCATGGCAACCAGGACTGCAGTAGCGTCCTGGTCGCCATGGTTACCGATCGGAGCCCCAGCGATTAAACTGGGACTCCGATCGGAACTCCGCTGCCACCAATGATCGGGGGGGGGGAGATGGGAGGCCGCACACTGGCCACCAATGTTGTTAATGCTATAGAGGGAGGGGGGGCCGATGGGGGGCGCACACTGTGCCACCAACTTATTATTACAATAGAGGGAGGGAGGGGGGGCGATGGGGGGTGCACACTGTGCCACCAACGATTTATTACAATAGAGGGAGGAAGGGGGGCCCGATGGGGTGCGCACACTGGCCACCAAGCTATTATTACAATAGAGGGAGGGAGGGGGGTGCCGCACTGGCCACCAATGATATTCAAACTGGGGAGGGGGGGGTCTGCCCCCTGCTGCCTGGCAGCCCTGATCTCTTACAGGGGGATATGATAGTACAATTAACCCCTTCAGGTGCCGCACCTGAAGGGGTTAATTGTGCTGATCACGGCCCCCTGTAAGAGATCGGGTGCTGCCAGGCAGCAGGGGGCAGTCTTGTACACAGTTTGTTGTCTATTCTAACTAGAAGCGTCCCCATCACAATGGGAACGCCTCTGTGTTAGAATATACTGTCGGATATGAGTTTTCACGAAGTGAAAACTTAGATCTGAAAAAGCTTTTATGCAGACGGATCTTCGGATCCGTCTGTATGAAAGCAACCTACGGCCACGGATCACAGACACGGATGCCAATCTTGTGTGCATCCTTGTTCTTTCACGGACCCATTGACTTGAATGGGTCCGTGAACCGTTGTCCGTCAAAAAAATAGGACAGGTCATATTTTTTTGACGGACAGGATACACGGATCACGGCCTCGGCTGCAAAATGGTGCATTTTCCGATTTTTCCACGGACCCATTGAAAGTCAATGGGTCCGCGAAAAAAAACGGAAAACGGCACAACGGCCACGGATGCACACAACGGTCGTGTGCATGAGGCCTAAATGTCATGTAATTGTCGATAAAAGCCTTTGAAACGTATGAAGTGCGTGTAATTATATTTCACTACATCACAGAAACAACTGAAACAAAGATCTTTGTGAAAACTAATATTTGTGTCATTCTCAAAACTTTTGGCCACGACTGTACAGTTCTGGGCTCCTGTGAACAAGGAAGACATAGCAGAGCTGGAGAGGGTTCAGAGGAGGGCAACTAAAGTAATTACTGGAATGGGGGGACTACAGTAGCCTGTAAGATGATCAACATTAGGGTTATTCACTGTAGAAAAAAGACGACTGAGGGGAGAACTAATGACTATGTATAAATATATCAGGGGTCAGTACAGAGATCTCTCCCATCATCTATTTATCTCCAGGACTGTGACTGTGACGAGGGGACACAAACACAGAAGAGGATTCTTTACGGTAAGAGCAGTGAGACTATGGAACTCTCTGCCCGAGGAGGTGGTGATAGTGAGTACAATAAAGGAATTCAAGAGGGGCCTGGATGTATTTCTGGAGTGTAATAATATTACAGGCTATAGCTACTAGAGAGGGGGCGATGATCCAGGGAGTTATTCTGATGCCTGATTGGGGTCGGGAAGGAATTTTTCCCCCTCAAGTGGGGAAAATTGGCTTCTACCTCACAGGGTTTTTTTTTTTGCCTTCCTCTGGATCAGCTTGCAGAATAACAGGCCGAACTGGATGGACAGAGGGCTTTTTTCGGCCTTATAAATTATGTGGCTGTCTATGTTACTATAAGGCTAGTAATGAGCAAAACGAAATCCACAAAGTGGACAGCAATCCAAATTTAAGGGAAAATTTGATTCGCCTCGAATCTGAATTTCCTTGTGTTTCGTGGTAGCCAATCGATTTTCCCTGAATTGTTGGAAAAAAACGAATTAACTCATATTTACCTCATCCATTTGCCGTCCGCCGCCATCTTGATTGAAATCCTGCGTGTGGTGATGTATAACGTCACCACGTCGGCCGAAGTGATGAAGTCATCACAAGCCGTGCAAGATTTCGCTCTAGATCTTCAATCAAGATTGCAGCAGTCGGCTCTTCGCAAGCAAATGGATAAGGTAAGTATAATTTAATTTTATTAAATTTTTTTAATACTAGGCTCTGTTATTGCTGTCAGCTATGAACACGGCATCTGAGGGGTACAATGACGGGGAGTGGTACAATCGTGAAAGATATTGTCTTCATAAGGCCTAGTTCACACGATAGTTTTTTTTTGCGAGTGTACAGGCCGTTTTTTTGTGTTCCGTATACGGAACCATTCATTTCAATGGTTCCGCATTAAAAACGGAATGTGTTCGCAAGCATTCCGTTTCCGTATTTCAGTTTTTCCGTTCCGTTGAAAGATAGAACATGTCCTATTATTGCCCGCAAATCACGTTCAGTGGCTCCATTCAAGTCAATGGGTCTGAAAAAAAAAACGGAAACACATACGGAAATGCAGCCGTATGTCTTCCGTATCGTTCCGTTTTTGCAGAACCATGTATTGAAAATGTTTTGCCCAGCCCAATTTTTTCTATGTAATTACTGTATACTGTATATGCGGAACGGAACGGAAAAACTGAACGGAAACAGAACAGAACTCAAAAATTGAACAACGGATCCGTGAAAAACGGACTGCAAAAAACTATAAAAGCCAAACTTTCATGTGAACTAGGCCTAAGACTACCCTTTTTAGCTAGAATATTACATATTAAGAAGCTATACTACAGCATAACACAGAGATGCAGACACTTTCTGTTGACAGAAAGTTTAAAATGAAGTTGTCAGGCCTAGGGACTGGCAATAATGGTCATAAGCTGTGGCCAATCAAATGTGATGGTCATGAGACCAAGCCACTTCCGGGCACTAAAACATTAGGACTCCATTCTGATGCCGGGTTGTGCCATCCACATTCTTTCCATGACCTCTGAGTTCATTCCTCACTTTTTCAGTTTCTCTGGAGATAGTATTCCGAAAAAGGCTTAGTAAAATGTGCCTTGAGGGGTTAAAAAAATAAATATAAAATAACTCACCTCATCCACTTGTTTGCGCAGCCGGCATGTCTTCTTGCTTCGTCTTTCAGGACCTGCAAAAGGACCTTTGATAATGTAATCGCACTCACCACATGGGGACGTCAGCGCAGGTACTGCTGAATGAAGATAGAAGATTTCTATAGTTATTTATTTTTTATTTTTTAACCCCTCAATCCACATTATAGTAAGCATTCTGTATTAGGAATGCTATTATTTTCTTTTATAACCACGTTATAATGGCAAATAATACAATCTACAGAACACCTAACCCAAACCCGAACTTCAGTGAAGAAGTCCGGGTTCGGGTCTGGGTACCACATTCAGATTTTTCTCACACGCTGAAAAATACATTGCACTCACGAGGAAAAAACTGAACATCGGAACGCAATCGCAGTCAAAACTGACTGCAATTGCGTGCCTACTTGCGCGGTTTTCCCGTAATGCACACGTGACGCATCCGGAGCAAATCCAGGATGCCTGTGTGAAAGAGGCCTAACTGTTCTCCAATTATTAGAAAACCAATTGCAGATAAAACTCATAATGTATAATTGTTTGGTTAACACATCTCTGCAGTTTCCTGAACTCATTGTGAAAGACCAAGGCTGCATGAGTCACACTGTTATTGCTGTGATGCAGCCTTATGGTTTCTAGATCCATCCTTATTATAATGGACAGACAGCACAATTGACAAGGTGACACCAAGATGGGCAATTCTGAAAATAATAGTAGAGAAGAGAACATTTCCTAAAATTTGTTTTGTTCTATTCATCTGAAACGAACAAGAAATTGGATTCGAAACAAATTGTTTGTACCCAAATTGAACGTATTTTAAATTCCTGGGATATTCTCTTTCTCATGTCAAAATTGGCCAGAACTTTTCCTCAGCAATTCTTATTCTGATTAATCTAAATTTTTGGAAAACATTTGGGTTGAATTTTGACTTTATAGAATCAAATTGTATTTCTCTAAATACTAGTGCTTTTGCAGTCATATCCAATGTTCCTTTCAAGCACCGCTTCACTTCATCCTCTCCCCCATCACCACTCCTCCTTATGGTCTCATTGACAGGACCAGGTATTCTCACTTTTCAAATGCTTGGGACTGAAATCTCATGCTTGTAGCAGCGAGACTTCACCGGCACTTGTACAGTTCATCTCTGAAGGCTCTACCAACTCTGAAATCTGTACAAGAGCTGTTGCTATCCCTAGTGCTTCAGCAGTGCAGATCTCAGCGAGGAAAGCCTCCTGAGATCAACATATGCTGATGAAGTCTCGCCGGTGCAAGCGCTAGATGTCAGGGCCAACCACTGAACAGTGAGGATGCCTTGTAAATGAGGTCATGAGGGGGGGGGGAGAAGGAGGTGAATCAGTGCTCCAAGAGGCTAGGCCAACCCCTCGGTGATCTGCTCACCTTATTTGCATAAACATAAAAGTAATAATTATGTTGCTACGGTATATCCATTATCAGCAATAGATGACTCATTTTAACCCTACCAGGTTATGTAACTAATTTAATAGGGTTGATCATGGTGACAGATACTCTTAAATATTAATTGGGGCCTTTAGGTTTGCACTTTTATTAAATGAAGGGCAGCATGTTGGGAACCAGGCTAGCTCATCCTTGCCTATTTAATGGGACCCTTTGGATTTTTTGAGTGAAGCTTCGTACAGTAGTTTTTTATGAAGTGACCAGTGGGTGACTTACAGATGTGTTTGGACCATTTATTTGACTTTTAGGCCTCTTTCACACGAGCGTGTCCGGATAAGGTCCGGATACGTTGCGGCAAACCTGCGCGAGTAGGTACCTAATTGCAGTCAGTTTTGACTGCGATTGCGTTCCATTGTTTAGTTTTTATCGCACTGGTGCAATGCGTTTTGCACGCGCGTGATAAAAAACTTAATGTGGTACCCAAACTTCTTCACAGAAGTTCAGGTTTGGGTTCAAGGTTGTGTAGATTGTATTATTTCCCCTTATAACATGGTTATAAGGGGAAATAATAGCATTTATAATACAGAATACATAGTACAATAGCGCTGGAGGGGTTTAAAAAAATAAAAAATAATTTAACTCCCCTTAATCCACTTGTTCGCGCAGCCAGCATCTCTTCTGTCTTCTTATTTGAGGAATAGGACCTTTGATGACGTCACTGCGCTCATCACATGGTCCATCACATGATATTTTACCATGGTGATGGATCATGTGACGGACCATGTGACGATCGCAGTGACGTCATCAAAGGTTCTTTTCCTCACAGATAAAGACAGAAGAGAAGCCGGTTGCGCGAACAAGTGGATTAAGGGGAGTTAATTTATATTTATTTTTTTAAACCCCTCCAGCGCTATTGTATTTTTAAACCCCTCCAGCGCTATTGTATTTTTCCTTTAAAACCATGTTATAAGGGAAAATAATAATGATCGGGTCTCCATCCTGATCGTTTCCTAACCGTGCGTGAAAATCGCACCGCATCCGCACTTGCTTGCGGATGCTTGCGATTTTCACACAGCCCCATTTACTTCTATGGTGCCTGCGTTGTGTGAAAAAAGCACAAAATAGAGCTTGCTGCGATTTTTACGCAACGCACAAGTGATGCGTGAAAATCACCGCTCATGTGCAAAGCCCCATAGAAATGAATGGGTCCGGATTCAGTGCCGGTGCAATGCGTTCACTTCACGCATTGCACCCGTGCCGAAAGCTCGCCCGTGTGAAAGGGGCCTTACTGCCGTGATGTACATGACATTTTGCTGTTCTTTGTGTAATACTGTCACGGTAGGGAGTGGGAAAACCCCCCCACCGTACGATGACTGGGGGATAAGGAAAGCAACTAGGCCTAAACACAAGGATAAGGGAGCAGGTCACCTCCTAATGCGTCCCTATACCTAGCCCTAACTCCTCACCGTATGAGAGGACCTGGATGGTAGGACAGCTCATACCCTGGATACCTAAGGCCCTGAGTCGCCCTGAGAATCCCTCACACAGGAGCTGAGGAGAGGCGCCCTGTTCTTCCAGGACACGGAAGAACAGTAGTCTCAAAAGGCCTAGAAGCAGGGAAAGGAAAAGACCATATGCAGCAAGAGAAACGGCAGGTAAGAAAACAAGACAACACACCTACCTGCCGCTGCCACAACATCTGGAACCCGTGAATACATACCGGAGCCCTAACAGGACACCATACCAACAATTCTCACAGGTATCCAGCACACCCATGCCGCAAGGTGCATGGCAGCCCCAGGCAGCACTGCATACAGGCTTGTGGTTCAATAACAATACACCAAATCATAACCCCACACCAAACATACAACACATGTAAGGGAGGGAAGACATCGCTGGAGACCTCGATGTCCCACTAGCAGGCCCTCACTCTGGGAGATGGAACATAAAGACCAGGAGCAAAACTCCAACACACACCATGGCAGGAGTACCACTCACTCCTGGCCTCTAGCAAGAAGTAAGATAAAGCACCTAGTGACCACGCCCAACAAGGTGGTTAACCCCTCCACCACCGAACAGAGGAGGAAACAACTGAAAGGGGAAGTGCACACCAGCATAAAAAGGCACACGTTGCAGCAGGCAACAACATGCGAGGCAACCATGTCACGGCACACACCACAAAGGCTGTGACACTGCCCCCGCATGCTAAAACAGCAACACGTTGCCATAGGCAACAGCAAGCATGGCATAAGTGTCACAGCGCACACCAAAGGCTGTGACAAATACGCTGACAATATACTACTATTATACTATGTTGACATTGACAAGTGATAGCATAACCTCGCTTCACTTATGACAGTGCGCATCTTCCCATGCAAGGCTGAGCTCTAACAATATACGGGTTAAAGAGATATGGCCTAAGACCTTGAGCATCATAGAAATCTCTAATGAGTTGCAGATGAGCTTAGCTGGCTCTTAATTACCATGAATGATAAAGACTAGACTCTTTATTGCTCATTGGCCTATATACCAGCAGATGTAATTCATCATAAAATGCACTAATTTATCTCCTGAGAAACAAGGTTAAGAAAATAAGATAAACCAGCAAATGAGAATTCTCTGGGGTCGAAAATGAACTGGTTTCAATAATCTCAGTTACATATTTCTTGCGTCTTTGATCTTTTTTATTTTTATCAAGACAAAATTAATTTAGTGAAGTTGGAGTTGAAGGTTTGGTTGCCTGCTCTCTGTAGACATTAATAGAAAATGCAAATGTTGAAGGTGAAGTTTTTCTATAGTGCAAAGTCGTAAGTCTTCAGATAAAGAAAAATCCCAGGTAAAATACTGTGATATCATAGAGGCCAACAAGGACTTATTTTTAGATGAGATTTCTTCTATATACAGTGGTGATGAAACCTTGATAATTGGCAGATCAGATCAGGCATAAAAAATACACTTCTGATGATTAAAGGGGTTTTCTGAGACTGGGAGCCCTTTATCATATTGGTAAATGGTAAAGATGTAGATGGTAAAAAGATGTTCCCTATTATCTGTCTACAATTCCTGTAATTAGGGTTAAGTGAACCCGAAATGTAAAGTTTGGGTTCGTACCGAACTTTACGATTTTTTGACCCTGAACCCGAACATTTCAGTAAAAGTTCAGGTTCGAGTTCAGTGTTTGGCGATTTAATGGTGCTTTTTGAAAGGCTGCAGAGCAATCAACAAGCGTTTAACTCTGTGCCCTTAGAAGCCATCACAGTCATGCCTACTAATGGCATGGTTGTGATTGGCCAGTGCAGCATGTGACCCAGCCTCTATATAAGCTGGATTCACGTAGCGCTGTACGTCACTCTGCTGTGCTTAGTATAGGGATAGGATGCTGCTGCTGTGAGGGAGAGAATAGGACAGAATCTGATATCACAACTTGATGCTAAGTCTGCAATCTACAGCGATTTTTGTTTTGGGGGTGCAATGCAACAATTTTGTACCCTGCGATGAGCCCAGTGACACAGAAAAATAAGTTTTATCCGTCTGTTAGTTAGGTAGGTGTCGGCGGCTATTTTGTGCAAGTTCAGTGCACCAGCACAGCATATGTGCCAGGGGAAGGGAAAATAATATAGGTAATCATTCTGTGAGTTCAGATGCTGGGTGAGAGAAATATCTTGGCAAAAGACAACTTTTCAAATTTTTTTATACAAAGTTGGCATTTGACCAAGATATTTTTCTCACCCAGCATGGGTATATGTAAAATGACACCCCAAAACACATTCCCCAACTTCTTCTGAGTACGGCGATACCAGATGTGTGACACTTTTTTGCAGCCAAGGTGGGAAAAGGGGCACATATTCCAAAGTGCACCTTTCGGATTTCGCAGGCCATTTTTTACACATTTTGATTGCAAGGTACTTCTTACACATTTGGGCCCCTAAATTGCCAGGGCAGTATAACTACGCCACAAGTGACCCCATTTTGAAAAGAAGACACCCCAAGGTATTCCGTGAGGGGCACGGCGAGTTCCTAGAATTTTTTATTTTTTGTCGCAATTTAGGGGCCCAAATGTGTAAGAAGTACCTTGCAATCAAAATGTGTAAAAAATGGCCTGCGAAATCCGAAAGGTGCACTTTGGAATATGTGCCCCTTTGCCCACCTTGGCTGCAAAAAAGTGTCACACATCTGGTATCGCCGTACTCAGGAGAAGTTGGGGAATGTGTTTTGGGGTGTCATTTTACATATAACCATGCTGGGTGAGAGAAATATCTTGGCAAAAGATAACTTTTCCCATTTGTTTATACAAAGTTGGCATTTGACCAAGATATTTTTCTCACCCAGCATGGGTATATGTAAAATGACACCCCAAAACACATTGCCCAGCTTCTCCTGAGTACGGCGATACCAGATGTGTCACACTTTTTTGCAGCCTAGATGCGCAAAGGGGCCCAAATTCCTTTTAGGCATTTGGATCCCAGACTTCTTCTCACACTTTCGGGCCCCTAAAAAGCCAGGGTAGTATAAATACCCCCCATGTGACCCCACTTTGGAAAGAAGACACCCCAAGGTATTCAATGGGGGGCCTGGCGAGTTCCTAGAAATTTATTTATTTTTGCATAAGTTAGCGGATATTGATTTTTTTTGTTTTTTTCTCACAAAGTCTCACTTTTCGCTAACTTAGGACAAAAATTTCAATCTTTCATGGACTCGCCATGCCCCTCACGGAATACCTTGGGGTATCTTCTTTCCGAAATGGAGTCACATGTGGGGTATTTATACTGCCCTGGATTTTTAGGGGCCCTAAAGCGTGAGAAGAAGTCTGGAATATAAATGTCTAAAAATGTTTACGCATTTGGATTCCGTGAGGGGTATGGTGAGTTCATGTGAGATTTTATTTTTTGACACAAGTTAGTGGAATATGAGACTTAGTAAGAAAAAACAAAAACAAAAACAAACAAAAAATTTCCGCTAACTTGTGCCAAAAAAATGTCTGAATGGAGCCTTACAGGGGGGGGGGGGGTGATCAATGACAGGGGGGTGATCAATGACAGGGGGGTGATCACCCATATAGACTCCCGTAACACCCCCCTGTCATTGATCACCCCCCTGGTAAGGCTCCATTCAGACGTCCGTATAATTTTTACGGATCCATGGATCGGATCCGCAAAACACATGCGGACGTCTGAATGGAGCCTTACAGGGGGGTGATCAATGACAGGGGGGTGATCAATGACAGGGGGGTGATCACCCATATAGACTCCCTGATCACCCCCCTGTCATTGATCACCCCCCTGTAAGGCTCCATTCAGACGTCCGTATGATTTTTACGGATACATGGATACATGGATCGGATCCGCAAAACACATGCGGACGTCTGAATGGAGCCTTACAGGGGGGTTATCAATGACAGGGGGTGATCAGGGTGATCACCCCCCTGTCACTGATCACCCCCCCTGTAAGGCTCCATTCAGACGTCCGTATGATTTTTACGGATCCATGGATACATGGATCGGATCTGCAAAACACATGCGGACGTCTGAATGGAGCCTTACAGGGGGGTTATCAATGACAGGGGGTGATCAGGGTGCTCACCCCCCTGTCACTGATCACCCCCCCTGTAAGGCTCCATTCAGACGTCCGTATGATTTTTACGGATCCATGGATACATGGATCGGATACGCAAAACACATGCGGACGTCTGAATGGAGCCTTACAGGGGGGTGATCAATGACAGGGGGGTGATCAGGGAGTGTATATGGGTGATCACCCGCCTGTCATTGATCACCCCCCTGTAAGGCTCCATTCAGACGTCCGCATGTGTTTTGCGGATCCGATCCATGTATCCATGGATCCGTAAAAATCATGCGGACGTCTGAATGGAGCCTTACAGGGGGGTGATCAATGACAGGGGGTGATCAGGGAGTGTATATGGATGATCACCCGCCTGTCATTGATCACCCCCCTGTAAGGCTCCATTCAGACGTCCGCATGTGTTTTGCGGATCCGATCCATGTATCCATGGATCCGTAAAAATCATGCAGACGTCTGAATGGAGCCTTACAGGGGGGTGATCAATGACAGGGGGGTGATCAATGACAAGGGGTGATCAGGGAGTGTATATGGGTTATCACCCGCCTCTCATTGATCACCCCCCTGTAAGGCTCCATTCAGACGTCCGCATGTGTTTTGCGGATCCGATCCATGTATCCATGGATCCATAAAAATCATGCGGACGTCTGAATGGAGCCTTACAGGGTGGTGATCAATGACAGGGGGGTGATCAATGACAGGGGGTGATCAGGGAGTGTATATGGGTGATCACCCGCCTGTCATTGATCACCCCCCTGTAAGGCTCCATTCAGACGTCCGCATGTGTTTTGCGGATCCGATCCATGTATCCATGGATCCGTAAAAATCATGCGGACGTCTGAATGGAGCCTTAGAGGGGGGTGATCAATGACAGGGGGGTGATCAATGACAGGGGGTGATCAGGGAGTGTATATGGGTGATCACCCGCCTGTCATTGATCACCCCCCTGTAAGGCTCCATTCAGACGTCCGCATGTGTTTTGCGGATCCGATCCATGTATCCGTGGATCCGTAAAAATCATACGGACGTCTGAACGGAGGATGACAGGGGGGTGATCAATGACAGGGGGGTGATCAGGGAGTTTATATGGGGTGATCATGGGTGATCAGGGGTTCATAAAGGGTTAATAAGTGACGGGGGGGGGGGGTGTAGTGTAGTGTAGTGTTTGGTGCGACTTTACTGACCTACCTGTGTCCTCTGGTGGTCGATCCTAACAAAAGGGACCACCAGAGGACCAGGTAGGAGGTATATTAGACGCTGTTATCAAAACAGCGTCTAATATACCTGTTAGGGGTTAAAAAATTCGGATCTCCAGCCTGCCAGCGAGCGATCGCCGCTGGCAGGCTGGAGATCCACTCGCTTACCTTCCGTCCCTTGTGAGCGCGCGCGCCTGTGTGCGCGCGTTCACAGGAAATCCCGACCCTCGCGAGATGACGCATATATGCGTGACTCTGCGCAGGTCTGCCACCTCCGGACCGCAGATCTGCGTTAGGCAGTCCGGAGGTGGTTAATAACTTCACACACACGCTACTGTGCAATTCCAAGTCTAATTCCGTCCGTAAACGTATACCTGTCACCCAGCGCCTAAATAATAGGCCTCAAATTTATATTCAGCTAATTCTGTGGTTATAGCTGTAGCTGGTCACGTTATTTTGTGTCCGTCAAAGCACAGTTTTTGTTCTGGGTTGTAATACAATTCCCAACTTAGCAATTTCCTAAATTAGTGGTTTCTGCTGTATCAGACCCACTTTAAATCCATCCATAAAAGGGTAAATTAGATTTAAGGTGCTGATAGGGTCATCCACAATAACTTCACACGCTACCGTGCATTTCAAAGTCTAATTCTGTCCGTAAACGTATACCTGTCATCCAGCGCCTAAATACTAGGCCCACAATTTATATTCAGCTAAATCTGTGGTTACTGCTGTGCCTGTATTAGTGTAATACGGTACCTAAATAGATAGCCAGATAGTGTTAGGTGTTTGTAGAAAAAAAAAGGCCTGAATTTGAATTCAATACATTGGGCCAAATAATATTTTTCTTATTGTGGTGAACGGTAACAATGAGGAAAACATCTAGTAAGGGACGCGGACATGGTCGTGGTGGTGTTAGTGGACCCTCTGGTGCTGGGAGAGGACGTGGCCGTTCTGCCACAGCCACACGTCCTAGTGTACCAACTACCTCAGGTCCCAGTAGCCGCCATAATTTACAGCGATATTTGGTGGGGCCCAATGCCGTTCTAAGGATGGTAAGGCCTGAGCTGGTACAGGCATTAGTCAATTGGGTGGCCGACAGTGGATCCAGCACGTTCACATTATCTCCCACCCAGTCTTCTGCAGAAAGCGCACAGATGGCGCCTAAAAAACCAAGCCCATCAGTCTGTCACATTACCCCCATGCATACCAGGGAAACTGTCTGACCCTCAAGTTATGCAGCAGTCTCTTATGCCGTTTGAAGACTCTGCTGGCAGGGTTTTCCAAGGGCATCCAACTAGCCCTTCCCCAGCGGTGGAAGACATAGAATGCACTGACTCACAACCACTTATGTTTCCTGATGATGAGGACATGGGAACACTACCTCAGCACGTCTCTGATGATGACGAAACACAGGTGCCAACTGCTGCGTCTTTCTGCAGTGTGCAGACTGAACAGGAGGTCAGGGATCAAGACTGGGTGGAAGACGATGCAGGGGACGATGAGGTCCTAGACCCCACATGGAATGAAGGTCGTGCCACTGACTTTCACAGTTCGGAGGAAGAGGCAGTGGTGAGACCGAGCCAACAGCGTAGCAAAAGAGGGAGCAGTGGGCAAAAGCAGAACACCCGCCGCCAAGAGAGCAGCTTCAAGGAGTTCCCTGGCATGGCACTTCTTCAAACAATGTGCTGACGACAAGACCCGAGTGGTTTGCACGCTGTGCCATCAGAGCCTGAAGCGAGGCATTAACGTTCTGAACCTGAGCACAACCTGCATGACCAGGCACCTGCATGCAAAGCATGAACTGCAGTGGAGTAAACACCTTAAAAACAAGGAAGTCGCTCAGGCTCCCCCTGCTACCTCTTCTGCTGCTGCCGCCTCGGCCTCTTCTGCTGCTGCCGCCTCGGCCTCTTCCTCCGCCTCTGGAGTAACGTTGGCACCTGCCGCCCAGCAAACAGAGGATGTACCACCAACACCACCATCTCCGTCACCAAGCATCTCAACCATGTCACACGGCAGCATTCAGCTCTCCATCTCACAAACATTTGAGAGAAAGCGTAAATTCCCACCTAGCCACCCTCTATCCCTGGCTCTGAATGCCAGCAGTTCTAAACTACTGGCCTATGAAATGCTGTCATTAAGGCTGGTGGACACAGCCAGCTTCAAACAGCTCATGTCGCTTGCTGTCCCACAGTATGTTGTTCCCAGCCGGCACTACTTCTCCAAGAGAGCCGTGCCTTCCCTGCACAACCAAGTATCCGATAAAATCAAATGTGCACTGCGCAACGCCATCTGTGGCAAGGTCCACCTAACCACAGATACGTGGACCAGTAAGCACGGCCAGGGACGCTATATCTCCCTAAATGCTCACTGGTTAAATGTAGTGGCGGCTGGGCCCCAGGCGGAGAGCTGTTTGGCGCACGTCCTTCCGCCGCCAAGGATCGCAGGGCAACATTCTTTGACTCCTGTTGCCTCCTCCTACTCGGCTTCCTCCTCCTCTTCTTCCACCTGCTCATCCAGTCAGCCACACACCTTCACTACCAACTTCAGCACAGCCTGGGGTAAACGTCAGCAGGCCATTCTGAAACTCATATGTTTGGGGGACAGGCCCCACACCGCACAGGAGTTGTGGCGGGGTATAGAACGACAGACCGACGAGTGGTTGCTGCCGGTGAGCCTCAAGCCCGGCCTGGTGGTGTGCGATAATGGGCGAAATCTTGTTGCAGCTCTGGGACTAGCCGGTTTGACGCTCATCCCTTGCCTGGCGCATGTGCTGAATTTTGTGGTGCAGAAGTTCATTCACAACTACCCCAACATGTCAGAGCTGCTGCATAAAGTGCGGGCCGTCTGTTCGCGCTTCCGGCCTTCACATCCTGCCGCTTGCTCGCCTGTCTGCACTACAGCGTAACTTTGGCCTTCCCGCTCACCGCCTCATATGCGACGTGCCCACCAGGTGGAACTCCACCTTGCACATGCTGGACAGACTGTGCGAGCAGCAGCAGGCCATAGTGGAGTTTCAGCTGCAGCACGCACGGGTCAGTCGCACTGCGGAACAGCACCACTTCACCACCAGTGACTAGGCCTCCATGCGAGACCTGTGTGCCCTGTTGCGCTGTTTTGAGTACTCCACCAACATGGCCAGTGGCAAAGAAGCTGTTATCAGCGTTACAATACCACTTCTATGTCTCCTTCAGAAAACACTTAGGGCAATGATGGAAGAGGAGGTGGCCCAGGAGGAGGAGGAAGAGGGGTCATTTTTAGCACTTTCAGGCCAGTCTCTTCGAAGTGACTCAGAGGGAGGTTTTTTGCAACAGCAGAGGCCAGGTACAAATGTGGCCAGCCAGGGCCCACTACTGGAGGACGAGGATGAGGAGGAGGTGGAGGAGGATGAGGATGAAGCATGGTCACAGCGGGGTGGCACCCAACGCAGCTCGGGACCATCACAGGTGCGTGGCTGGGGGGAAACACAGGAAGATGACGATACGATTTCAACAGAGGACAGCTTGTCCTTACCTCTGGGCAGCCTGGCACACATGAGCGACTACATGCTGCAGTTCCTGCGCAACGACAGCAGAGTTGCCCACATTTTAACGTGTGCGGACTACTGGGTTGCCACCATGCTGGATCCACGGTACAAAGACAATGTGCCCACCTTACTTCCTGCACTAGAGCGTGATAGGAAGATGCGCGAGTACAAGCGCACGTTGGTAGATGCACTACTGAGAGCATTCCCAAATGTCACAGGGGAACAAGTGGAAGCCCAAGGCCAAGGCAGAGGAGGAGCAAGAGGTTGCCAAGGCAGCTGTGTCACGGCCAGCTCCTCTGAGGGCAGGGTTAGCATGGCAGAGATGTGGAAAAGTTTTGTCAACACGCCACAACTAACTGCACCACCACCTGATACGCAACGTGTTAGCAGGAGGCAACATTTCACTAACATGGTGGAACAGTACGTGCGCACACCCCTCCACGTACTGACTGATGGTTTGGCCCCATTCAACTTCTGGGTCTCTAAATTGTCCACGATGCCAGAGCTTGCCTTTTATGCCTTGGAGGTGCTGGCCTGCCCGGCGGCCAGCGTTTTGTCTGAACGTGTATTCAGCACGGTAGGGGGCGTCATTACAGACAAACGCAGCCGCCTGTCTACAGCCAATGTGGACAAGTTGACGTTCATAAAAATGAACCAGGCATGGATCCCACAGGACCTGTCCATCCCTTGTGCAGATTAGACATTAACTACCTCCCCTTAACCATATATGATTGTACTCCAGGGCACTTCCTCATTCCATCCTATTTTTATTTTCATTTTAACAATATATTGCGGGGCAACCCAAAGTTGAATGAACCTCTCCTCTGTCTGGGTCTAAATATATGACAATGGACTGTTCCAATGTTGGGTGACGTGAAGCATTATTCTCTGCTATGACATGAAGACTGATTTTCTGCTGACATGAGGCCAGGTTCTCTGTTACGGGACCTCTCTCCTCTGCCTGGGTGCCTGGGCCTAAATATCTGACAATGGACTGTTCCAGTGTTGGGTGACGTAAAGCATGATTCTCTGCTATGACATGAAAACTGATTCTCTGCTGACATGAAGCCAGATTCTCTGTTACAGGACCTCTCTCCTCTGCCTGGGTGCCTGGTCCTAAATATCTGACAATGGACTGTTCCAGTGTTGGGTGACGTAAAGCATGATTCTCTGCTATGACATGAAGACTGATTCTCTGCTAACATGAAGCCAGATTCTCTGTTATGGGACCTCTCTCCTCTGCCTGGGTTCCGGGGCCTAAATATATGACAATGGACTGTTACAGTGGTGGGTGACGTGAAGCCTGATTCTCTGCTATGACATGAAGACTGATTCTCTGCTGACATGAAGCCAGATTCTCTGTTACGGGACCTCTCTCCTCTGCCTGGGTGCCTGGGCCTAAATATCTGACAATGGACTGTTCCAGTGTTGGGTGACGTAAAGCATGATACTCTGCTATGACATGAAGACTGATTCTCTGCTGACATGACAATGACAATGGACTGTTACAGTGGTGGGTGACGTGAAGCCTGATTCTCTGCTATGACATGAAGACTGATTCTCTGCTGACATGAAGCCAGATTCTCTGTTACGGGACCTCTCTCCTCTGCCTGGGTGCCTGGGCCTAAATATCTGACAATTGACTGTTTTAGTGTTGGGTGATGTAAAGCATGATTCTCTGCTATGACATGAAGACTGATTCTCTGCTGACATGAAGCCAGATTCTCTGTTACGGGACCTCTCTCCTCTGTCTGGGTGCCTGGGCCTAAATATCTGACAATGGACTGTTCCAGTGTTGGGTGACGTGAAGCCTGATTCTCTGCTATGATATGAAGCCTGATTCTCTGCTATGACATGAAGACTGATTCTCTGCTGACATGAAGCCAGATTCTCTGTTATGGGACCTCTCTCCTCTGCCTGGGCCTAAATATTTGACAATGGACTGTTCCAGTGTTGGGTGACGTAAAGCATGATTCTCTGCTATGACATAAAGACTGATCCTCTGCTGACATGAAGCCAGATTCTCTGTTATGGGACCTCTCTCCTCTGCCTTGGTGCCGGGGCCTAAATATATGACAATGGACTGTTCCAGTTTTGGCTGACGTGAAGCCTGATTCTCTGCTATGACATGAAGACTGATTCTCTGCTGACATGAAGCCAGATTCTCTGCCTGGGTGCCGGGGCCTAAATATATGACAATGGACTGTTACAGTGGTGGGTGACGTGAAGCCAGATTCTCTGCTATGGGACTTCTCTCCAATTGATTTTGGTTAATTTTTATTTATTTTATTTTAATTTTTATTCATTTCCACATTTGTTTGCAGGGGATTTACCTACATGTTGCTGCCTTTTGCAGCCCTCTAGCCCTTTCCTGGGCTGTTTTACAGCCTTTTTAGTGCCGAAAAGTTCGGGTCCCCATTGACTTCAATGGGGTTCGGGTTTGGGACGAAGTTCGGGTCGGGTTCGGATCCCGAACCCGAACATTTCCGGGAAGTTCGGCCGAACTTCTCGAACCCGAACATCCAGGTGTTTGCTCAACTCTAAGTGTAATCAATTCAGTAAATCCATCCAATATTTTTTTGCTAAAAAGTCCAATACAACCATTAATTACTGCTGTTATATTGTCGGTTGAAAAAAACTCACTTTTTCTCCATAAAGTACCTCTGCGGCCTGCACTGCAAATCTGATAGTAAAATATAATCAGTGAATACAACTTGTGGGTGAAAGAAAACACAATTTTTTGGCCATAAAGTACCTTTGCTGCCTGCGCTGGATATTTGACAGCCAGGCAAATAAATACAGTAAATCCATCTGTAGGATTGTGGGGTGACATTTCCATGGTTATCAGGCCAGTCATTCACAAGTGGCTCGGAGGGTGGGTTCCTGCACCAACATAGGCCAGGTACACAATTGTCCAGCCAGTTAACCTATTTGTGCCATTGAAAAACCCCTGCTCTGCATAGGCGACAGGGACTTAAATTTCTAAAATTCATCTGTTCCATTCGTGGGTGACATTAACCCATTTTTGTCATTGAAAAACCCCTTCTCTGCATTGCTGACAGGGAACGAAATTTAGTAAAAACGTCTGTTACTTCGGTGGGTGACCGCAAAAAATGAGGAGAGCGTCAATTAAGGGAAGTGGCCCTGGTCGTGGTGCTGCTGGTGTTGGTGGAACTCCTGTTGCAGCGAGAGGACATGGTCGATCTTTGCCAGCTACACCTTCCTCAAGTGACTGTAGGCAACAGAACCTTCAGCGTTATTTGGTAGGCCTGAATGCTGCTCTATGAATGGTGAGGACAGAACAAGTACAGGCACTAGCAGATTGGGTTGCTGACAGTGCCTCCACTTCCTTCACATTGTCTCCCACCCAGTCCCCTGCTGAAAGATCAGAGTTGGAACCTGCAGCCCATGGCCATCAGTCTTTCACCTCGCCCCCTTGCAAATCAGCCAAGCAGTCTGAGCCCCAAGTCATGCAGCAGTCTCCTCTGCTTTTTGATGACTCTGTTAGCAGGATTTCCCAGGGCCATCTAGCCCTGCCCCAATGGCCAACCACTTATGTTTCAGGATGAGTATATGGGAGGACCACCACAGCATGTCTCGGATGATGATGAAACACAGGTGCTGTGGCTTTCTGCAGTGTGCACACTGACAAGGAGGGCAGGGGTGAAGACTGGGTGGAAAATGATATGGAGGATGATGAGGTCCTTGACCCTACATGGAATCAAGGTCATGCGAGTGACCTGTGTAGTTTGGAGGAAGAGACGGTGGTCGCAGAGAGCCACCAGCAGAGCAAAAGAGGGAGCAGGGTGCAAAAGCGGAGCTGCTGTCCCCTAGACAGTACGCCTCCTACAGCCCACCGCACCAAGGGACCTAGCACACCAAAGCCAGCACTAAGGAGTTCCCTGGCGTGGCAGTTCTTCAGACAATGTGCTGACGACAAGACACGAGTGCAATCAGAGCCTGAAGCGAGGCATATATGTTCTAAACCTGAACACAACCTGCATGACCAGGCATCTAAGTGCAAGGCACGAGCTGCAGTGGAGTATGTCATGAACGTACCTGTACGCAGAATGATACCGCACATGACAAGGGGTGGTTAACATCCGGTTAACCTTTTAAAGATATAATAGGGTATACTGCCACCACCTGGCAAATAAACCGACTACCGATCACACCCTCATGCAGAGCAGGGAATAAACCAGCTCCCACTTGCTGACCAATCGCAATCGTTTAGCCAAGCAACAATAAAAATGACCTCTCACACACAAACTGGTAACGTTACTCTCTTCAGAGACAAAATTCGTTAATTCCTTTGCTTAGAACACGGAAGACTTAGCAAATACGATTTTTCAATCTTTTAATAAACGGTGAAAGGAAAAACAGTGCATCTATACATTTACAGAAAAATTACTATTCTAGATAATGATAATTCAAGGTAATAGTAATTAACAACAGTTAAAATAAAGGGAATAATGGATGAAAAGTATACTTAAGTTCCCCTGTTTCAGTCCTTGAAGCCGTTGTGCAATCTGATTGGTATAATATCAGTGGACCCTGAGAACTGACATTCAGAATGCGATACAAATCCAGGTGTTAAGGCAAGGCAGGGTTGCCTTACAATGCCCTGACAGCATCTTATAACAGTTCTAAAACAGGAGGTGCCAATGGTATGAACATGTGGGCAGGAGCCGAGGAGGTGTCAGCAAGATTTATGACCCAGCTAAGGTCAGCCCAGAATGTCCTTATTCTGGGTGAGCCCACAGTTCTGTGGAACCACTAAATACATCTATGACATTCATGTATTAATGACCCTTATGATTTTACAAATCTAACAAGACCAAACTTGACTCTGCTGGGGCTTGTGGTTCTCCAGGATGGCTTAAAGCTGGCTTTTCAGCCTTCCAAGGGCACAAGAACATACTGTTTGATATCTCCGTGATCGCACTGGTCCACGGAGCTTGAATCCGAACTTAGCCAGTGCAGAATATGCCTGCGACCAGAGATATAAAAAATGACTATGTTTGAGTCCCTCAAAGGCTCAATAGGTCGCTTTCCCATCTCTTTCTGGTCCCCTGCTGGGACTGTAGTCAGAATGTCTGGCTAACGTTATCCTACGATCCAGTATTTTACGATGAGCCTCGGCACAGGTGTTTTTGAAGCTCCCATCCTTATCTTTATGACAGGGAAGTGTCATTTTCGATTACTAGGACACAGCTCCAAGCAAGGGAATATTCCTCTTTTAAAGCAGAATAAAGGGGACTCTACTTGGGGTACCCTCGTCACAGAGTAGACACCTCAAAAACCAAGAAAGGTCTCTGGCTCCTCCTGCTTCCTCTTCTGCTGCAGTCTCAGCCTCTTCATCCCCCTCTGGAGTGACAGTGGCACCTGCCACCCCGCAAACAGAGGATGTGGCAGCAACGCCACCACCTCGGTCACCAAGCAACTCCACAATGTACCATAGAAGCATTTAGCTGTCTATCTCCCAAACACTGGAGCGAAAGAGGAAGTACCCCCTACCCACCCGCGATCCCTGGCCCTGAATGCCAGAATTTCAAAATTCCTAGCCTTTGAAATGCTGTCATTTCGTCTGGTGGACACGGATGGTTTTAAGAATCTGATCGCAGTGGCTGTCCCGCAGTACATTGTGCCCAGCCGCCACTACTTTTCCAGGCGAGCCATCCCTTCCCTGCACAACCAAGTGGGTGACAAAATCAGGTGTGTACTGCGCAACACCATCTGTGGCAAGGTCCACATAACTACGAATACATGGACCAGTAAGCACGGTCAGGGACATTATATCTCCCTAACAGCACACTGGGTAAATGCAGTGGCGGCTGGGCTTGAGGCGGATAGCAGTTTGGCGCATGTCCTTCCACCACCGAGGATTGTAGGGCGTTTCTCTTTGCCTCCTGTTGCTTCCTCCTCCACTTCCTCAACCTCTACCGCCTCCTCATCCGGTCAGCATCACACCTTCACCATCAACTTCAGCACAGCCAGGGGTAATTGACAGCAGGCAGTTTTGAAACTTATCTGTTTGGGAGACAAACCCCACACCGCGCAGGAGCTGTGGACGGGCATGGAACAACAGACGGATGAGTGGTTGATGCCAGTGAGCCTCAAGCCTGGTGGTGTGCGATTATGGGCAAAACCTCGTAGCAGCTTTGGGCCTAGCCGGTTTGATGCACATCCCTTGCGAGGCGCATGTGCCGAATTTAATTTAATAACTTGTCCCACATTTCCACCCGATCAGATTTCAGCCATTGACCTCCCTTGGATGTGGTATCCCTTTCTCAGGCTCCCTCTCTGGCATGGAACCCTGATTCCCCGTTACCCGTGATCACCATGGTAGGCGCATAAAAGAACATCAAAAGTTAATAGTGAAGATATTCAATTGGATAGTGGATGTCACGGGGACGTGCCATCAGGCAGAAGTTATCTAGATTCAACAAAGCGGCAGCAGGGCCTCTCCTGTATAACGTTTCCTCATCCAAAATACTGCAGTGACATTCCCTATGAGTTTTTATTAATCATTACAATAACAGGGCATCTTAAGAGTCCTGTATTGTTAGTTATGGCAACTACCTCCCCGAGTCGGGAGTGGGTAATTGCCGTCCGCCCCCTCCTTTCCTTCGATTCTCCCGCTTTAATAACTTGTCCCACATCTCCGCCCTATCAGATATCAGCCATTGACCGCCCTTGGATGTGGTATCCTTTTCTCAGGCTCCCTTTTCGGCATGGAACCCTGATTCCCCGTTACCTGTGATCACCATGGTAGGCGCATAAAAGAACATCGAAAGTTGATAGGGAATATATCCAATTGGATCATGGACGTCACGGGGGACGTGCAACATGGTGGAGAAGTATGTGTGCACACTCCTACACGTACTGACTGATGGGTCTGCCCCTTCAATTTCTGGGTCTCCAAATTGGGCACATGGCCTGAGCTTGCCCTTTAAGCCTTGGAGGTGCTGGCCTGCCCTGCAGCTGGTGTATTGTCTGAACATTAATTTAGTACGGCAGGAGGGGGTTATCACAGACATGCGCAGCCGCCTGTCCACAGCCAATGTGGACAAGCTCACGTTCATTAAAATGAACCAGGTAGGGATCCCACAGGACTTGTCCGTACCTTGTGCAGAATAAATATGTACACTGGCCTCACCCAGCCATTGTTGTACTCCAGGGCACTTTCTCTTTGTTTTATTTTTTATATTTCCCAATGTTTTGGGGTCTACCCAAATTTAAACAAAGAATAAATAAATAATAAAATAAAAAACATAAAAACAATGTTGGCTACCTCCTCCTCCTCCACCGCCACATCCACCGCCTCCTCAACCTCCTACTCCATATGGACCTCCTCCTCCTTAATCAAGATTATTTTATTTATTTTTTCCGTATTTTATGTTATTTTAAGTAGGGTTGAGCGAACCCGAAATGTAAAGTTTGGGTTCATACCGAACTTTAGGATTTTTAAACCCCGGACCTGAACCCGAACCTTTCAGTAAAAGTTTAGGTTCGGGTTCGGTGTTCAGCGCTTTCTTGAAGCTTTTTGAAAGGCTGCAGAGCAGCCAATCAACAAGCGTTTAACTCTGTGCTCTTAGAAGCCATCACAGCCATGCCTACTAATGGCATGGCTGTGATTGGCCAGTGCAGCATGTGACCCAGCCTCTGCTGTTACTAGTGTAGGGAGATGATGCTGCTGGTGATTTCAGGGAGAGAATCCTTGTTCAGAACTGGAATCTATCTCAGCGATCTACATACATTTAGTTGTGTGGGTGCAGGGCACAATCTTTTTACCATGCCCTGAGCCCAGTGACCGAAAAAAATTACTTTTATCCGTCTGTTAGTTAGGTGGGCGGCAGCGGCCATTTTATGCAAGCTCAGTGCACTAGCACTGCATCTGAGCTTTTGTGACATTGAAATCCAAGCTTGAAATACTGCAATAATAATCTGGTTTTAAAAAAAAATCACACTTTTTTGGCACTATACAACATCTGGTACATTTGCAGGATTAGTCACACTTTTTTGCCAAAATACCCAATTTTACAGCCCTTGCAGCATCAGCATGTGTGAAAGCACGTGTGAAAGGGGGTTATATACAGCTTTCATATTGAGCTAGTAAAAAAAAACACTTTTTTGGCAATATCCAACATGTGGATTAGTCAGTGTGCAATTTAAGCTAGAAATAAAACCATAATTTTCTGGGTTTTTAAAAACAACCTTTTTTTTGGCAAAATCCACTATTTTACAGATCTGCACGTGTGAAATTCAAGTTTAATATATACAGCTTTCATATTCTGTTACTAAAAAAACACACTTTTTTGGCAATATACAACATCTAGATTAGTCAGTGTGCAATTTAAGCTAGAAATAAAGCCATAATTCTCTGGGTTTTTAAAAACATTTTTTTTTGCCAAAATACCCAATTTTACAGCCCTTGCAGCATCAGCATGTGTGAAATTCAAGGGCTGTCATATTCAGTAATTAAACTAACACCCAGTTTGGCCAAAAAACTTAAATTGCGGCTGTCACTACCAGAGCTTTGAGACGTTCTCACAGCTCTGTGTCTCCACCCCTGTGATGATGTCACTTAGAGTTTGGAGGTGTTCTCACTGTTCTGTTTCTCCGCCCCTGTTGTGAGGTCTTTACTCCCAGCTGTCTCTCCTGATTTCCCTGCCTTTAAATCACCCCTCCTCCTATTGCAGGGCGTGGATTATATTTCTCTTTTCAGTTGTAGCTCTGCCTTGAGTATCTTCACTTCTTTAGCTACTAGTTCCCTGGACCTGTATTCTGCTGCTGCAAGCACTCCGGATATTGCCAGCGGCCCTTGGATCCGTCTTCTCTGCGGTTGCAGCTTCATCAGCTAAGTGTGCAGACTTTGTTGTGTACCTAGTGATTTCCTGACTGGATCTGAGGTGGCCCCGGTTCCCTCCATATTCTGAGCAGGGCATCGGTGGCCGTGCCCCTTCCACTATTGTAGGGGTTACAGGGCTCATCAGTCTAAGGTACGCGGGCATGCCTCGTTCCACCATTTGGATCCGGGCATGTGCTTTAGCAGCATAGGGAGAGTGTTGAGGGTCTGACAGGGGTCACCCTTTCTCTTCCCTAGTTTGGGGTCCGGTCAGTAGCTCTTCTTACTGTGTATGCTCTGGTTACCCTTAAACAGCCGTGACAGCGGCCTAGTCTGGATCAGTACATGTGAGATAAAGCCTTTACATACTGTGGTTCTATTCAGTTATTTGTAATACAGCCATTTTGGGCAAACAAATTTAATTGCGGCCTAGTCTTGATCAGTCGGTGTGAGATACACCATTTAGATACTGTGGTTATATTCTTCTATTAATAAAACACCCTTTTTTGGGCATAATACACAATTTTTCTGGCCTTTCACCATCAGCACGTGTGAAATTCAAGGGTTATATACTGCTGTCATATTCAGTTATTATACAAACACCCGTTCTGGGCAAAAAGGTTTATTTTGCAGCCTTTGATGCATATGTCATGCTTAGATACAGCCTTTACATACTGTGGTTCTATTCAGTTATTTGAAATACAGCCATTTTGGGCACAAATCTTTAATTGCGGCCTAGTCTGGATCAGGGTGTGAGGGATACACTCTTTACATACTGTGGTTCTATTCAGTTAATAAACAAACACCCATTTTAGGCACAAATCTTTAATTGCGGCCAAGTCTAGATCAGGGCATGTGAGATACACCCTTTACATACTGTCGTTCTATTCTGCTATTAAAAAAACACCCATTTAGGGCAAGATCCTAAATTTGAGAAATATGAGCAGAGAGTCAAATAAGGGACGTGGCCCAGGTCGTGGTCCTGCTGGTGGAGCTCCTGTTGCAGGGAGAGGACGTGGTCGATCTGTGCCAGCTACACGCACAAGTGAAACCCCTTCCTCAGGTGCGAGTAGGCAACAAAACCTGCAGCGGTATTTGGTCGGGCCTCATGCGGCTCTACGAATGGTGAGGCCTAAACAAGTACAGGTGATAGTAGATTGGGTTGCTGACAATGCCTCCAGTTCCTTCACATTGTCTCCCACCCAGTCCCCTGCTGAAAGATCAGAGTTGGAACCTGCAGCCCATGTCCATCAGTCTTTCACCTCACCCCCTTGCAAATCAGCCAAGCAGTCTGAGCGCCAAGTCATGCAGCAGTCTCTTCTGCTTTTTGATGACTCTGTTAGCAGGGTTTGCCAGGGCCATCCACCTATCTCTGCCCCAGAAGTGGAAGAGATTGAGTGCACCGTTGCCCAACCACTTATGTTTCAAGATGAGTACATGGGAGGACCATCGCAGCATGTCTCGGATGATGACGAAACACAGGTGCGAACTGCTGGGGCTTTCGAAAGTGTGCAGACTGACAAGGAGGGCAGGGGTGAAGACTGGGTGGAAGATGATGTGGAGGACGATGAGGTGCTCGACCCCACATGGAATCAAGGTCATGCGAGTGACCTATGTAGTTTGGAGGAAGAGGCGGTGGTCGCACAGAGCCTCAGGCCCAGCCACCACTGCATTTACATAGTGTGCTGTGCAAAAGTGGAGCGGCCGTTCTCTAGACAGTACGCTTGCTACTGCCCACTGCAGCAAGAGACGGAGCACACCAAAGCCATCTCCAAGGAGTTCCCTGGCGTGGCAGTTCTTCAGACAATGTGCTGACGACAAGACACGAGTGGTTTGCACTCTGTTCAATCAGAGCCTGAAGCGAGGCATAAACATTCTAAACCTGAGCACAACCTGCATGATCAGGCATTTAAGTGCTAAGCACGAGCTGCAGTGAAGTAGACACCTCAAAAACCAAGAAAGGTCTCTGGCTCCTCCTGCTTCCTTTTCTGCTGCAGTCTCAACCTCTTCATCCACCTCTAGATTGACAGTGCCACCATCATGCCCTGCTCAGATTATGTGCGGAGGTCTGCCCAGGTTAGCAGCACGTGTGTAGTTTTTTGTTTTTGTTTTGGAGTGGAGCTGTATCCGCCTCCCTTCAGGTGCTCTGGGTGAGGTCGTTTGTAGGAGTTTAAATCACGCCTCTTCCCAGTGTGGGTTATAGCTTTAGTCTTGCTCTGTGGAAGGAAGGAAGGAAGGAAGGAAGGAAGCATTTGCCATTTCTACTCTGTGACAAGATAAGTTAATTTTGGTTTTCTTTTGGGTGTTCTGTCTAGACTGTTAGGGAGACACCTGCCTCCTCCAGGTACTGAGGAAGCAGGCTGTCTCTTTTCCCCTGTCACTATCTTAGGGATTTTAGGGTATCTTCAGCCTTAGGCACTGGGGCACGTTTATTCCCACCTTCAGGGTCTGAACGTGGGCACAGTAGTCTAGGGAGAGCTGGTATGGATTTGTAAGGAGGTGACCTTTTATCCCCAGCTTCTGGCCTAGACACTTGTTTGTGGTTTTCTGTGGTATCTTGTATCCTGTCCAGCGTGACAGCCACCTGCCACCCAGCAAACAGAGTATCTGCCAGCAACACCACCACCTGGATCACCAAGAATCTCCACAATGTCCCACGGAAGCGTTCAGCTCTCCATCTCCCAAACCCTGGAGAGGAAGAGGAAGTACCCCCCTGCGTTGCGCAGGTGTGCACTGCGCAACGCCATCTGTGGCAAGGTGCACCTTACTATGGATATGTGGACCAGTAAGCACAGTCAGGGACGTTATATCTCCATAACAGCACACTATGTAAATGCAGTGGTGGCTGGGCCTGAGGTGGATAGCAGTTTGGCGAATGTCCTTCCACCACCGAGGATTGCAAGGCGCTTCAGTTTGTCTCCTGTTGCTTCCTCATCTACTACCGTCTCCTCATCCAGTCAGCATAACACCTTCACCACCAACTTCAGCACAGCCAGGGGTAAACGACAGCAGGCAGTTTTGAAACTTCTCTGTTTGGGGGACAAACCCCACACTGTGCAGGAGCTGTGGACAGGCCTTGAACAACAGACCGATGAGTAGTTGGTGTCAGTCAGCCTCAAGCCCGGCCTGGTGGTGTGCGATAATGGGCGAAATCTCGTTGCAGCTCTGGGACTAGCCGGTTTGACGCACATCCCTTGCCTGGCGCATGTGTTGAATTTGGTGGTGCATGGATTCCTTAAAAATTACCCCAATATGTCAGAGCTGCTGCATAAAGTGCAGGCCGTCTGTGCGCGCTTTCAGCGTTCTCACCCTGTTGCTCGCCTGTCAGCGCTGTAGCGTAACTTAGGCCTTTCCGCTCACCGCCTCATCTGCGACGTGCCCACAAGGTGGAACTCCACCTTACACATGCTGGCCAGACTGTGCGAGCAGCAGCAGGCGATAGTGGAGTTTCAGCTGCAGCACGCACGGGTGAGTCTCTCTGCAGAACAGCACCACTTCACCACCACTGACTGGGCCTCCATGCGAGACCTGTGTTCCTTGTTATGCTGTTTCGAGTACTCCACCAACATGGCCAGTGCCGATAACTCCGTTCTCAGCTTAACTATCCCACTTCTATGCCTCCTTGAAAAAACTCTGCTGGTAAAGAGGATGTGGCACAGGAGGAGGAAGAGGGATCATTTTGTAAGGTTTCCGGCCAGTCATTCACAAGTGGCTCCGAGGGTGGGTTCCAACTTCCTGCACCCACAAACGCCAGGTACACTATTGTCCAGCCAGGGCACAGTTCTGGAGGATGAGGAGGTGGAGGATGAGGAGGAGTAGGAGATGGAGGAGGAGGAACCATGTTCACAGCAGGGTGGCACCCAGACCAGCTCATGGTCATCACTGGTGCGTAGATGGGGGGATACAGAGGACAAAGATGATACACCTCCCACAGAGGACAGCTTTTCGTTGCCTCTGGGAAGTCTGGTACACATGAGCGATTACATGCTGCAGTGTCTCCGCAACAACCGCCGAGTTGCCCACATTCTAACTTGTGCTGATTACTGGGTGGCCACGCTGCTGGATCCCCGTTACAAGGACAACGTACTGTCATGGATGAGATTTGCAGATAGCTGGATCCTATAAATAAACAAGTGACTGGCTTGATCCCAAACTAAGGAGCTTATAGGTGAGCCCTATAAAACCCTAAGAGCTCTCCCTGACTGCTATGCACATACAAGGGTCTCGATGGTAGACGATTGCATGCCCACGTACCTAAGGCTGTGTGACACCTAAAAAAAAAAACTATAATAGTGAGGGGACACGACCACCGGCTCCCTGCACTTAATACGGAGGGAGTCAGGGTCACCTAGAATCAAGCCAGCAAGCAAACACAATAAAGTAAAAGGACTTATCTGAGCAAACAGCAGACGCAGTCTCCAGCAGTGAACACTTCATCCAGGAAGTAGTATAAACCGCAAAGTGAGGCAGTATGGGAGGGAATATAAAGGAAGACGATTATGTCTAAATAAGTGACACCTAGCAGAAGGAAAGGAGATGAGAAAGTGAAACCAAAACAAAGAATATCATACAAGAGGTAGAGAGGAATGTCTGCCGGAGCTTCTTGCAGAACTGGCGGTGGGTGACACGTACCATCCTTAATTCCCTCACTAGAGTGTGATCGTAAGATGCGTGAGTACAAGTGCACGCTGGTAGACTCGCTGCTGGTGTGATTCCCACCTGACAGCGGGGGCACAGTGGAAGCACAAGGCGAAGGAAGATGAAGAGAAAAAGGTCACCAACGCAGCTGGAGCACCGCCAGCACCTCAAAAGACAGGGTTAGCATGGCCAAAATGTGGAAAAGCTTTGTCAGCATGCCACAACAACCAGCACCACCAGATGATATGGAAGCAGCATTTGACCAACATGGTGGAGCAGTATGTGTGCACACGCCTGTACGTACTGAATGACGGGTCTGCCGCCTTCAACTTCTGGGTCTCCAAATAGGGCACATGGCCTGAGCTTGCTCTTTACTCCTTGGAGGTGCTGGCCTGCCCTGCAGCCAGTGTATTATCTGAATGTGTGTTTAGCACGGCAGGGGGCATCATCACACACAAGCGCAGCCTCCTGTCCACAACCAACGTGGACAATCTCATGTTTATTAAAATGAACCAGGCATGGATCCCACAGGACTTGTCCGTACCTTGTGCATGTATACCGGCCTTAATCAGCCATGGTTACACTGCAGCGCAATTGCTCATTCTTGTATTTTGGATATTTCACACTCTTTTGGAGTGTACCCTAATTTAAAAAAATAAAATAAATTCAAACCAAAAACCAGTGTTTGCTACCTCATCCTCCTCCACCACCGCTTCCACCTACACCCCTGCGTCCACTGCCTCCTCAAACTCCTACTCCATATGGAACTCCACCTCATAAATCACATTTCTTTTTTGTACGTATTTTATGTTATTTTTTGTCATTTCACTACTTTGTCTGTTACATTTTCGGGTGATATTCACCAATTTTTGTGTGTGATGTACCACTATACCTAGTAGACGGGTAAAAAAGGAAAAAAAAATGTTATATACCCCTCCTCTACCTAGTTGACAGCTTAATACATTTCAATATTTTTTCTTTTACTTTTTTGGGTGACAATAAACATTTTTTTTCTGTCATAGACCCCTGCTCTACTAAGTAGACAGGTTAATACAGTTCTGTAATTTTTCTGTTACACTCTTTGGTTGACATTTTACAATTTTGGACGTGAATAAACCCCTGCTCTGCATAGGTGACAGGGAATACAATTTCAGAAATTCTTCTTTAATTGATGCGCACCACCTGTCATTCAATGCTTAAACATTAACAAGTTGTCCCACATTTGCCATTTACAAATTTTTCCCACATTTGCGCTTCAGTAATTTGTCCCACATTTGTGCCTCAATAACTTTTCCCACATTTGCGCTTCAGTAATTTGTCCCACATTTGCGTCTCAATAACTTTTCCAATATTTCCTCTCGATCCCCCAAAAAATTCATACATTTATCTCCCTTGGATGTGGTCTCTCTTTCTCACGCTCCCTCTCCGGCGTGGAACCCTGATTCGCCGATAACCGTGATCAACATAGTAGGCTAAGAAAAGAACATCGAAAGTTGATAGAGAAGATATCCAAATGGATGGTGGACGTCACAGGGACGTGCGATCAGGCAGAAGTTATCTAGAGTCCACAAAGCGGCAGCAGGGCCTCTCCTGGCTAACGTTTCTAAATCCAAAATACCCCAGTGACATTTTCTATAATTTTTTATTAATCATTCCAATAACAGGGCATCTTAAGAGTCCTGTATTGTTATTTATAGTCACTACCTCCCTGAGTCGGGAGTGGATAATTGCCGCGCACCCCCTCCTTAACTTGGAAGCTTATGCTTCAATACTTTGTCCCACATTTCTGCTGGATTACATTTGTTTTATCTATTGACCTCCCTTGAATGTGGTATTCTTTTCTCAGGCTCCCTCTCTGGCCCAGAACCCTGATTCCCCGCCACCCATGATCACCATGGTAGGCGCATAAAATAACATCGAAAGTTGATAGAACAGATATCAAATTGGATCGTGAACGACATGGTGGGGCAGTGCGACATGGTGGGGCAGTAAGTGTGCACATGCCTACACGAACTGACTGACAGGGGTCAGCCCCTGCAACTTCTGGGTCTTCAAATTGGGGAGATGGCCTTAGCTTGCCCTTTAGCCCTTGGAGGTGCTTGCCTGCTCTGCAGCCAGTGTATTGTCTGAACGTGTGTTTAGCACGACCGGAGGGGGTTAACACAGGTTATATTTCCCAATGTTTTGGGGTGTACACTAATAAAAAAAAAAAGTAAAACCAAAAAACAGTCTAGGCTACCTCCTACTCCTCCTCCACCGCCGCTTCCACATACACTGCCACATCCACCGCCTCCTCAACCTCCTACTCCATATGGACCTCGTCCTCCTAGATCAAGATTATAATTTTTTATTTTTACATATTTTATGTTATTTAAAGTCCCTCTAGAGCTTTCCATTACATTTTTACAGCCATTTTGGTGCTCAAAAGTATGGGTCCCCATTGACTGACTTCAATGGGGTTCGGGTTCGTGGTCAGGTTCGGGTCCCGAACTCGAACTTTTTGGTGAAGTTCGGCCGAACCCGTCGAACCCAAACATCCAGGTTTCCGCTCAACTCTAATTTTAAGTCATTTTCCTATCCTCATTTGTTTGCAGAGCACTTGCCATGCTGTTAACCACATTTTGCTGCCTTTTGCAGTCCTTTCCATGACTTTTTTAGAGCCATTTTAGTGCTCAAAAGTTCAGGTCCCTATTGACTCCAATAGGGTTCGAGGTCAAGTTCGGGTCCGCTCAACTCTACCTGTAATCAATCAATGACCTCAGCAGTCTCAGAGAACCTCCTCAAAGGGATATAATTAGATATCATACCATCTCAAGGGGAACTCATTGCTGATAAATGGAAGTACATACCATTCTAGGCTAAGTTTTGTGGTGACAAGGCAGCATGGGATGAGATGAGGGCTTGATTTTCCATCACTAGAGGCATTGTAATATTAATCTAATGGAATTGTTATCACTTAAAATCAAGCCAGAGCCTAGAATACACCATAAAATCAAATTCGAACCAAAGACCAGACCCTAAAATCAAATCAGACCCCAAAACAGACCCCACTTGGAATTGAAAGAAGGAGATATTTAATTCCTGCAATTTAATAAGAAAAGGGATCCGGTATATTGTCCCATTTTATCTTCGAGTGATTTTGTATTTACTGATTATATGGATTTTTGTATTATATGTTATTGCTGGAAAAGATTTTTATCGTATTTAAAGAATATGTTGTAACCTCGAAAAGAGGGGGCGTGCTTTATGCACTACCCTTAAAGACCACTCCTGAAACACACACAGCAGTATTATACCAAGTATCACCTGAATAATAAATACCTATTTTAAAAGACGTCACTCGCAATTGTGGTTTTGCGCCAAGAGGTATCATATCGTGTACGATCTCAGTACTCTACATCACTCCTTTGGAGTGCTGGCAACTCCAAGGACTGAGAAGATACCGGCAGCACAACCCCCCTGCCCCCCCGCCTTCGCAAGTGTTGTACTGACGCACGCACAACACCAGAAGGTGAGTATAACAATTGACAAAGCATACTCTCTAAATCTGGTACCCAAAACTTACTACCCTATGAGCGCCTTGTTTCCCGTTTATTTTGCCAAACCATGTTATAAGGGAAAATAATACAATCTACACTTCCTCTAGGAAAAAGAACGTTACTGGGTACCAAACATGCAGATTTTTCTCACACGCGTCCAAAACTCATTACAATGTTTTGCATCTCGCGCGGAAAAATCGTGCATATTCCCGCGACGCACCCGCATCTTATCCGGGCCAAAAACATGACGCCCATGTGAAAGAGGTCTTACAATCTGGGAACATCCTTCATACCGGCATCCCTGCACATGCACATGATGGTGTCATACCCCTACCTGGGTAGGTTAGTTATTCTATTGTTCTGCTTGTTCTTGTTGAAATGTTTGCTTGTTTTTTCTCTCCCTCCCTCCCCCGAGGCCCCTCCATCTACACTCTGAAAATAGCTAGAGACATAAATAGGTCTTTATGAGAATTATCTCGTGGAATATCAGGGGACTGAGTAGGGGTGAAAAGAGAGTGGCAGTTTTTGACGCAATGCACAGATCCCTACCTGCTATAGTTTGTCTACAAAAGACACATTTGATAGGTGAAACGATAAATGGGTTGTCTAGGCCGTGGATACATCACTCTTTTCATTCAGTTTACTTATCATATGCTAGAGGGGTTAGTATATTAATACATCGCGACATAGACATTAAAATAGGGAAAATAGCGATAGATGAGGAAGGTCGATTTGTCCTGATTGGATGCTTATTGGAAAGAAGACCATGGATAATAGCAAACGTTTATATACCGCCACCCTTTAAAATAGATGTTTTATTAAAAATTCACGATTTTGTGCTTAAGGTAGGGGATAAACCACTTTTAGTAATGGGTGATTTCAATAATTTTATGGATAGTAAAATAGATAGATGTAGAGCTGGTAGTGCTCAAATTTTCAGCACGGGATCTAAGTTAAAAAATATCACAGAGGAAATGGGATGGATTGATATTTGGAGGGTAATGCACCCCAAATTAAAAAAATACTCATGTATTTCAAAGACTTATAGGAGTTTATCATGGATTGAGTTAGTGTTTACTAATAATAAAGGCTCGTTTGATATTGAACAGGTGAAATACGGTCAACGTGGGATCTCGGACAACAATCCAATTATTATAAGTATAAGCACGATAGAAAAAAAAAAAAAACAAGAGGGATGCACATAAATATAGGTTGGATAAATATACTAGGGATACACGATAGGATTTTGAAAGAGATAACCGGATATTTTTGAATGAAGGGTCAGCGGCAAATAATACAGTATGGGAGGCTGCCAAGGCTTATATTAGAGGGATTTTTATAAAATATACAGCAATATACAAGAAAGGGACAAGGAAAAAAATAATGGAGTTGGAACAAGAGGCGGAAAAACATGAAAAAAAGTATATTGAAAATCCCATAGATAAAAATTATGAAGAGTGGATAGAAAAAGCGTCCAAACTGGAAGATGAGCGGCTTCTATTGGCGGAACAACAAAAAGAAAATTATGTGAGAGATAATTATATCTACACTCATATCCCAGGTAAAACGCTAGCAGCCTTGGTAGCGACCCAGTTAAAAAAAAAATATATATATATATATATATCCATTGTTTACTAGACAAATTAGGACATAAAATTACTGAACAAGGGGCTAAAATAGAACTGCTCAAAGAATATTTTGAAGACATATATAGTAGCAAGATAAATAAGAATTCGAAACCCACGGTTTTACTGCATACGAGCGCTAATTTTAGGTTGTATGACTTACCAATGGTAATTCTCTCATACGTTGGCCTCCTTGTACATTTTATTGCTTGTACTTCTTGATACTCATACTTTGCTCCATTCTTCTGCTGCGTCAGACGAACCTAAGCACTCTCAGAAATGTACTGTGTTTGTTATTCCTTTGTCTATCCAAATGAAAAACCAATAAAAATTGTTTAACAAAAATAAATAAAAAATAAAAGATAAATAAGAATTCGTCCCAAATACAACAGTTTTTGGAGGAAATCACTATCTCTAGGTTAACAACAGATCAATGTAAAACCCTGGAAGCCCCCTTAAACATCTCGGAAGTGAATAAAGCTCTATCCAGAATCACAAAGAATAAGGCCCCAGGAATAGATGATATTCTGTTTGAAGTCTATGTCCAATATAAACAAATATTAACCCCAAAATTATTGGTAATGTGGGATGAGTAGGCGATAGGGAAACTGCCAGACTCATTAAGAGAAGCTCTAATTACATTGATTTTAAAACCCGGAAAAGATCCAATTCTTCCAGACTCATACCGTCCCATCTAGTTAATTAATACTGATAATAAAATATTGGCCAGGATTTTAGATCTAGACTTAGAGGCGTGGTCTCGGGGCTTGTTCATGAGTATTTTTGGCAGGCAAAACTACAACCGATAATATTATGCGCTATTTTGTCAACATCCAGCTTAAACCCACAAATTGTGGTGAACGCCTGATTGTTACCATAGATGCCTCAAAGGCGTTTGATACTATAGAATGGCCCTTTTTGATTACAACATTAGAGAAAATGGGATTTGGTGACAATTTCATATCATGGGTAAGATTGTTATACACAGAAATCTCAGCAAAAGTGATATTAAATGGGGAATATTCTGATAACATAAAAATCTGCAGGGGGGGTTAGAAAGTGGTATCCCCTTTCCCCTCTGCTTTTTGCAATAGCAATAGAACCGTTAGCTGATATGATTAGGTAATATGAAGAAATTGTGGGTTTCAGGTTTGGGGAACACGAGGAAAAAATTGCTTTATATGCAGATGATATTATGTTGTTTGTAGGCTCACATAGCTCACTCTTGAAGATTTTCCAGGTATTTGACCAATATGGTAAATATGCTGGGCTCAATATAAACTGGGCTAAATCGGCCTGTGTGCTCCTTGATCCTCTGGACCACTGGAAATTAAGAAGATTGATGAACCCATTAAATATCTGGGTATTCAAATAACTCCAAACCCCAAGGACTATATTCAGTTGAATGTAGTCCTTAAAATACAGGAAATTAGGAAAAAAATTGATGCATGGAAAAGACTATCTCTCGATGGCAGGTCATATTTCCTTGGTTAAAATGTGTGTACTACCTCCCTTGAATTATATTTTGTGGAATTCTCTGGTAATAATCCCCCAAAAAATATTTAAAATATTATCTAGCCTTTTAATGGATTTGATATGGCGAGGGAAAAAACCAAGGATAAAACCACAAATATTGTATATCCAAGAGAGGGAGGGCGGATTATCCCTCCCAGATGTAGAACTTTATTTCATCGCTGGCCATATAAAAAACATGATAATGTGGAGTAATACGCAAAGATATAGGTCTATGATTGCCGAGATAAATTATAGCTTAGACAGTTGTACTATTTTTCAATTAATAGAAGCGGGAATTTTGGTACAACAGGGAAGTAGTAAGATACCGCTACTTGAATTAATGGATAGGGTTTGGAAGTAGGCAAGAGTACTATGGGCCCAGTTTGGACCCCATGCTGACACCTTTTTGTGGGACAATACCCACTTTACAGAATTAATGTCAATTGAGCAGAAAATTTGGTGGAAACATGGCGTCTACAGACTGGGCCAGGTATGGAGACAGGGGAATATAATATTATATGAAGATCTTAAAAATAAGTATGGTTCGAGCAATATAGATCTGAGGTTTTTCTACTTGCAATTAAAACAAGCATTACGAACCTCGCTAGGAAAAGGTACACAAATTGATACCCTCCCGCAGCCGTTAATGAATATCTCCAGGATAACAGCAGGGGGGAAATTAATTTCTAAAATCTATGAATGTCTGTTGCATCAAAAGACTAAAAATAAAGTAGCCAATAGCTTAATGTATAAATGGAAAGATGACATAAATCCCCAGCAAGAAGAGTTTTGGGAATTGGCCATAAAGGAAAAAAATAGGGTCTCTAAGAACTTTTCCCATAGGATTACTCAATTTAATATATTATATCGTCTGTACTACTCCCCTAAGATACTAATGAAATGTTATAAACTTAAAATTTTTAGTTGTTTAAAATGTGGAGAGGTAGGGGTGGACGATGTCCATATACTTTGGACATGTATAAATACCACCGGTTTAAAGTCCCTAGCCAATTTGAGACATGTATACTGGGGGTGATGGATAAAATTGATGCCCCACAACATCGGGAAATTGCATCCAAACTTTTTTTCCAAGCTCAGAAGTGTATTATTGGACACTGGGGAGGCAGTGCGGCTCCCACGGTCAGGGAATAGGAGAAGTCTACTAAAATCTCACTTGCTAGAGAGGAATTTCACCTGGCAAATATTAAGAAAAAACTAGGATTTGTTAGAATATGGCAGAAATGGCTAATATAGTTACTCCCCAGGAGACAACGGGTGTTGTTGGTTGGGGCCGGGGTGGGGGGTGTAGGGGTGAGATAGGGGCAAGAGAGTGAGGATTTTTATTTTTTATTTTTTTCTTCTCTTCAAGAGGGAGTGGACAATGAAAAGGGAGGAGGGTGGGGAGGGTATATAATGCTATGTAACTAAAAGATTGTTATAACTTTTTTGTATTATGTAAAAATTAATAAAGATTTAAATAAAAAAAATTAAAAAAGTAGCCCAACTCAGGGAGCTCAAGGGTCAATACACCGGACCCCTGCCCTACACATACTTAGCTAGCATCAAGAATCTTCCCTACCCGGACAGATGGCAGCTCACTGTCCCAATTCATTCTTTACCCCTTCTTTGCACAGCATTAACCCCCTTTTCTCAAGATATCCCTGTAACTGTCACGGAAGGTGTACAGGAAACAAGACAACACAAAATGCATATATGACTCACTGGATCCAAAACTAAGGAACAAAAAGGGAGACCCCTGCATCAGACCTGGCACTCTCCCTGACTGCTCAGCCTATGCGAAAATCCCAATGGTGGATGATCGCATATCCTCGTACCTCGACTGTATAACACCTGAACACCCTATAATAGTGAGGGGACACGACCACCGGCTCCCTACACTAGACACGGAGGGAGTCAGGGTCACCTGGGATCCAGCAAACAGTAAATCACAAATGAATGCACAACACTTATCTTGTAGAAGGCTGGGAAATAGGAACAGCATGCACACACACTCCAGGAAGTTGTATAAGCCGCACACTAATGCATTATGGGGAGGAATTTAAAGGGATGCAACCAGTCCAACTACATGACAGCTGAGAGAGGCTAACGAGATGAGGAACTGAAAACCAAAACAAAGAAAACTCAAGGAGGAGGTTCTGAAAGGCTTCTGTCAGAGCTTCTCAGCTGTCTGGTTGTGACAGTAACCCTGTTACCCATATATCATTAGGGATAGGATATACATATATACACTCACCTAAAGAATTATTAGGAACACCATACTAATACAGTGTTGGACCCCCTTTTGCCTTCAGAACTGTCTTAATTCTACGTGGCATTGATTCAACAAGGTGCTGATAGCATTCTTTAGAAATGTTGGCCCATATTGATAGGATGGCATCTTGCAGTTGATGGAGATTTGAGGGATGCACATCCAGGGCACGAAGCTCCCGTACCACCACATCCCAAAGATGCTCTATTGGGTTTAGATCTGGTGACTGTGGGGGCCATTTTAGTACAATGAACTCATTGTCATGTTCAAGAAACCAATTTGAAATTATTCAAGCTTTGTGATATGGTGCATTATCCTGCTGGAAGTAGCCATCAGAGGATGGGTACATGGTGGTCATGAAGGGATGGACATGGTCAGAAACAATGCTCAGGTAGCCAGTGGCATTTAAACGATGGCCAATTGGCACTAAGGGGCCTAAAGTGTGCCCAGAAAACATCCCCCACACCATTACACCACCACCACCAGCCTGCACAGCGGTAACAAGGCATGATGGATACATGTTCTCATTCTGTTTACGCCAAATTCTGATTCATTTTTCCAGTCTTCAACAGTCCAATTTAGGTGAGCTCGTGCAAATTGTAGCCTCTTTTTCCTATTTGTAGTGGAGATGAGTGGTACCCGGTGGGGTCTTCTGCTGTTGTAGCCCTTCCGCCTCAAGGTTGTGCGTGTTGTGGCTTCACAAATGCTTTGCTGCATACCTCGGTTGTAACGAGTGGTTATTTCAGTCAACGTTGCTCTTCTATCAGCTTGAATCAGTCGGCCCATTCTCCTCTGACCTCTAGCATCAACAAGGCATTTTCGCCCACAGGACTGCCGCATACTGGATGTTTTTCCCTTTTCACACCATTCTTTGTAAACCCTAGAAATGGTTGTGCGTGAAAATCCCAGTAACTGAGCAGATTGTGAAATACTCAGACCGGCCAGTCTGGCACCAGCAACCATGTCACGCTCAAAAATGCTTAAATCACCTTTCTTTCCCATTCTGACATTCAGTTTGGAGTTCAGGAGATTGTCTTGACCAGGACCACAACCCTACATGCATTGAAGCAACTGCCATGTGATTGGTTGACTAGATAATCGCATTAATGAGAAATAGAACAGGTGTTCCTAATAATTCTTTAGGTGAGTGTGTGTATATATATATATATATATATATATATATAGAAACAAAATGCGGGTCTCAGCAGCACAAGACAGAAAACCGGTGCACGTCCTCACAGCCGTGGGCTCAGGCGGCTATATGTAGATAAGTATCAAAAGGATAAGGCAGCACTCCAGGTAAAGTGAAAAAAGGTGGATCTTTATTCCCTCTGCAACGTTTCAACCGTCTCGATGCGGTCTTTCTCAAGCATATCACAGTGTCATACAAGGGTATATATACCCACAATCCATAGCAGGAGATTTAGAGTGACAATCAATCAATATACAACATGATTAATTCATAAAACGTATATAGAACATACTAAAGTGCTTTGTGCATAATAAAGTGAATCTGACTAATACAATTACATGCTGATTCATATATCATAATACATTCACAGTATATACAGCCTCTCTACTGTGATTAAATTGTTAGTTCACAACTCATCCATGTATTTGAAATCACCTGTGTATCATATAAAGTGCAATCATAACAATAAAAGTTAAAAACAACTCACACCGAAGCACCTGTGCAGGGGCGCCAAGATCCGCGTCCTCACTGTCAAACCGCGCATGCCCAAGAGGTCAACCGCGTCACGGTACGCGACTCCATTAGGACCGAAGCCAGAGGCCGTCACCAAGGAAACGTGACGTCAGAGACACGCGACCCGGGAGGCGGCTCCATGACCAGACCAGAGGCGTCGCCGGGAAACACCCATGATGCAAGGGCCGCGTCACCAGGTCAGACACGCCTACAATAGTGGCGTCGCTGCCATAGCAACAACCGGCCCAGCAACATGCTCAGTGTCTCCACAGGATCCAGCGGAAGGCATAGGGCAGGCGCGGGTCCACAAAGGAACGGCGTAGGGAGAGCAAAGGCCAAATAAGTATCCATAAGAACATATATAACTGAGGCTTAATAAATGCCTCATTAGGTCAACCTGCATTGAGATATTAGAATATTAACAAATCGGAGTGAACGTGGTCCGAGTATATCGGCAACAGGGATTACCCCTAAATTAAGGGGTTGTGCCATTACAACAGCCTCACCATCAAACCAGCTGACAAGGGTGGTGCGGTTGTTGTCATGGACACCTCTAAGTACATACTTGAGATTAGGAGACAATTGGGTGATCCGAATGTGTACAGATTGTTGGCTGGTGATCCGAAGTTTGAAATTACTAGATGCATCAAGAATGCCCTGGATCTAGCTTTGGCTCAGGACATTATTGATGGTGAACTATATACATTTTTGTCTGTAACTCAACCACGTACACCGGTCATATATGTACTCCCCAAAATACATAAATCACTGATTGACCCACCTGGCCGTCCCATTATTGCTGGCACTGGCTCCATTTTTTCCAATATTTCAATTTTTTTGGATAAATTGCTTCGCCAGTATGCGGTTACGGCCAGGTCGTACATTAGGGACACGGGATTTTTTGGACAAAATTTCTGATTTGGTGCTGCCGGACAACTGCCTCCTGGCATCCTTTGATGTAACCAGTTTGTATACCTCCATTGACCATGATAGGGGGTTGTCTGCTGTTTGGAGGCAGTTGTCCGGCAGTAGCCATTCTTCACATTGCCAGGATTTTATTGTTCATTTGCTTGATCTGGTGCTGAGAAACAATTATTTTTTATTCATGGAGAGTTTTTATCTCCAATTACGAGGGACCGCCATGGGGTCAAATGTGGCACCCACCTATGCCAATGTCTTCATGGCGGCCCTCGAGGAGGACCTTGTCTATGTATCCCACCACTTCAGGAATGTCCTGGGGTGGTGGCGATACATAGATGACATCTTCCTCATCTGGCATGGTGACTCTCTCCAGATATTAGTTTCACCTTGGTCCACTCTGCGACCCATGTCCAGTTTCTCGACACCATGGTCACACTATTGAACAATGGACTTTCCACTGATATCTATACCAAGCCGACTGACTGTAACACACTGTTACATTTCAACAGCTGTCACCCGAGGTCAATCATTAATTCTGTACCTTATGGCCAATTGCTTAGGGTCAAGAGGGTGGTACAGGACCCTGATTTGCTGCCGACCCGGTTTTCACAGATGGTAGATAGGTTTAAGAATAGAGGCTATCCCGCTCAGGTGATTGATAAACATCTTAGTCGAGTGATAGATTCACAACCGAGACCATCTGCCAATATATGCAGCAAAACTGAGAGGATACCGTTTATATCAACGTATTCAGAGCAGAGTGCTCCCATTGCCCAGATTGTTCGCAGATATTGGCCGATATTGAGGAGTAACTTCCCTGACATTCCAGCTTTGAATTTGCCGCCTCTGCTTTCCTATAGGCGTGCTGCCAACTTCCGTGATAAGTTGGTACGGGCAGATATTCAGACTAGGACCTTGGTACAGTCCCATATTGGCTCCCAAAGAAGGGGTTCCTACCCTTGTTTGGGTTGTGTTAACTGCCCTTATATGATCAAGGGTGAGAAGTTCACGCACCCCGTCACCGGGACCCAGTATGGGATTAGCCATTTTTTAACATGTAACAGTTCGTTTGTGATCTACGTGCTTTCCTGTCCCTGTGGTCTCCTCTATGTTGGGGAGACCACTTGTGACATGAAGGCACGTCTCAACAATCACCGGTTTTCTATCAGACAAAAAAGAAAAGATCTGCCGGTTCCCAAACATTTTGTGGAGGCCAAACACAAAGAAAAAGATTTGAGATTTATGTTGGTGGACCATATCACCTCGTCCAGAAGGGGAGGTGATAGGACGCTGGCCCTTAAACAGAGGGAATTGAGGTGGATCCATCGACTCAACACCCTGAGACCGCATGGTCTTAATGTCGATTTTAAGTGGAGTGTGGTGTAAGTAAGTAAAAAAAGGGGGGGTTTTCTGTGCTAGTCCCGTTTGGTCCTTGACTCGTTGCGCCCCGATGTATGTGTATATGTATTAGTGTCATTTGTCATCTATTATGAAAATAGATCATGTACTTTATATGATCGTTTTATCTTTTTCTAATTTTCTTCTTTCTCTTTTCTTTCTCCAGTTATTGGGACTGCACCGTTTCGGTTCGTGGACAGTGGGCGTCTATTTCTGTGTCTCCTTGTTGATTTATGGCGTTGGGGGAGATCTTTTGGGCCATATGAAATACAAGATACTCAATGGGTCTACCGTAATTATACTTCTGTGGAGTGGTGGTCTTCTTTATGTTCTAAAACATGAGGGTCGGTTTCTGGAACTGGGCACCATGGCATTGATGTGCTATGGACCCTTTTCCGATATGGACCAGGGGCGATGGTCAAGAGAACGACGTGGCCTCTTTTGGTCCCCGGCCCAGTGTGAAATAAGAGGAGTATGGCAGATTAAATTTAGGGGTAATCCCTGTTGCCGATATACTCGGACCACGTTCACTCCGATTTGTTAATATTCTAATATCTCAATGCAGGTTGACCTAATGAGGCATTTATTAAGCCTCAGTTATATATGTTCTTATGGATACTTATTTGGCCTTTGCTCTCCCTACGCCGTTCCTTTGTGGACCCGCGCCTGCCCTATGCCTTCCGCTGGGTCCTGTGGAGACACTGAGCATGTTGCTGGGCCGGTTGTTGCTATGGCAGCGACGCCACTATTGTAGGCGTGTCTGACCTGGTGACGCGGCCCTTGCATCATGGGTGTTTCCCGGCGACGCCTCTGGTCTGGTCATGGAGCCGCCTCCCGGGTCGCGTGTCTCTGACGTCACGTTTCCTTGGTGACGGCCTCTGGCTTCGGTCCTAATGGAGTCGCGTACCGTGACGCGGTTGACCTCTTGGGCATGCGCGGTTTGACAGTGAGGACGCGAATCTTGGCGCCCCTGCACAGGTGCTTCGGTGTGAGTTGTTTTTAACTTTTATTGTTATGATTGCACTTTATATGATACACAGGTGATTTCAAATACATGGATGAGTTGTGAACTAACAATTTAATCACAGTAGAGAGGCTGTATATACTGTGAATGTATTATGATATATGAATCAGCATGTAATTGTATTAGTCAGATTCACTTTATTATGCACAAAGCACTTTATTATGTTCTATATACGTTTTATGAATTAATCATGTTGTATATTGATTGATTGTCACTCTAAATCTCCTGCTATGGATTGTGGGTATATATACCCTTGTATGACACTGTGTGATATGCTTGAGAAAGACCGCATCGAGACGGTTGAAACGTTGCAGAGGGAATAAAGATCCACCTTTTTTCACTTTACCTGGAGTGCTGCCTTATCCTTTTGATACACATATATATATATATATATATATATATATATGGTGGGTAGGAGGATATTTTGAGGTTGTGGGTTTTCATAGTGCTTAATAGTGTGTAGACGCAATAGTACATACCGTATTCTTCGCCCCATAAGACGCATTTCCCCCCTCTCAAAGTGGGGGGAAAATGCCCCTGCGTCTTATGGGGCGAATTATGGAAGCACTTATTAGTAACGGAGGACCGGGAAGTGGTAAAGTCTCTGTACTCACCGCTTCCTGGTCCTCAGCTGTCGGCTGTGCAGGGCTGCGCACAGTGTGAGTGCGCTCTGTGATCTCACGCTGTGTGCAGCCTTCACAGCACAGCCAACAGCAGGAGGAAGTGGATCGCGACGTAGGTGAGAAGCGGCGGCGCCCGGAGCAGGAGAGGTAAGTGATTTTTTAATTTTAAGTTTTCTGTGGCATGGGGGCTCATATGGTGGCTGCACATAGGCATGGGGGCACATATGGTGGCTGCACATAGGCATGGGGGCACATATGGTGGCTGCACATAGGCATGGGGGACACATATGGTGGCTGCACATAGGCATGGGGTTTATATGGTGACAGCACATAGGCATGAGGTCTGCTAAGAGGCATGGGGCACATATGGTGGCTGCACATAGGCATGGGGTTTATATGGTGACTGCACATAGGCATGGGGGCTGCTAAGAGGCATGGGGGCACATATGGTGGCTGCTAAGAGGTATTGGGGCTCATAGGGAGGCTGCTAAGAGGTATGGGGGCTTATATGGGGGCTGCTAAGAGGCATGGGGGCACATGTAGGGGCTGCTAATAGGTATGGGGGCTGCTAAGAGGTGTAGGGGCACATATGGGGGCTGTCTATAGGCATTGGGGGCTCATATGGGGGCTGCTAAGAGGAATGGGATCTGATAAGAGGCATGGGGGCACATATGGGAGCTGCTAATAGGCATGGGGGCTGCTAAGAGGCATGGGGGCACATATGGGGGCTGTCTATAGGAATGGGGGGCTCATATGGGGGCTGCTAAGAGGCATGGGGGCTCATATGGGGGCTGATGAGAGGCAATGGGGCTCCTATATGAGGTCTGATTGGGGGTTATTCACACTGGGGTCTGATCTGAGGTCTTATTAACATTGGGGGCCTGATAGGGGCTGTTAGCTGAGGTCTGATTAATATTGGGGTTCTGACTGCTGGTCTGACCTGAGAGCTAATGAAAATTTTTTTTTCTTATTGTTCTCCTTTAAAACCTAGGTTTCCTAGGATCCCCCCGGCTTTATGGAAGCACTTATTAGTAACGGAGGACCGGGAAGTGGTAAAGTCTCTGTACTCACTGCTTCCTGGTCCTCAGCTGTCGGCTGTGCAGGGCTGCGCACAGTGTGAGTGCGCTCTGTGATCTCACACTGTGTGCAGCCTTCACAGCACAGCCAACAGCAGGAGGAAGTGGATCACGACGTAGGCGAGAAGCGGCGGTGCCCGGAGCAGGAGAGGTAAGTAATTTTTTAATTTTAAGTTTTCTGTGGCATGGGGGCTCATATGGTGGCTGCACATAGGCATGGGGGCACATATGGTGGCTGCACATAGGCATGGGGGCACATATGGTGGCTGCACATAGGCATGGGGGCACATATGGTGGCTGCACATAGGCATGGGGGCACATATGGTGGCTGCACATAGGCATGGGGTTTATATGGTGACTGCACATAGGCATGGGGGCTGCTAAGAGGCATGGGGGCACATATGGTGGCTTCTAAGAGATATGGGGGATTATATGGGGGCTGCTAAGAGGCATGGGGGCACATGTAGGGGCTGCTAATAGGTATGGGGGCTGCTAAGAAGTGTAGGGGCACATATGGGGGCTGTATATAGGCATGGGGGCTCATATGGGGGCTGCTAAGAGGAATGGGGTCTGATAAGAGGCATGGGGGCACATATGGGGGCTGCTAATAGGCATGGGGGCTGCTAAGAGGCATGGGGGCACATATGGGGACTGTCTATAGGAATGGGGGGCTCATATGGGGGCTGCTAAGAGGCATGGGGGCTCATATGGGGGCTGATGAGAGGCAATGGGGGCTGATGAGAGGCAATGGGGCTCCTATCTGAGGTCTGATTGGGGGTTATTCACACTGGGGTCTGATCTGAGGTCGTATTAACATTGGGGGCCTGATAGGGGCTGTTAGCTGAGGTCTGATTAATATTGGGGTTCTGAGCCAACCCAAAAACAGAACCAATAACCCCAAAGAAAAGTGGGAGACACACATATAAAATATATGTAATTTATTGAGACATGATCACATAAACAATATATGAAACAAAAGGCACAAGTGTACAGGAGGGGGGGGAGACCTCATGTAAGGAGGTCAGATACAACCTCTCTCCCAAACACCCAACTGGCAGGGAAAAGAGGTCACAGCCCTAGGTATACATCAGCATGAAAATTGTGAGAACTGTAGGTTCACTCAAAGTAACATGTACTGGTATGTATGTTGCATGTTTTAAACAAACATTTGTTTTTGCAAACAGTCAGTTGCTGCTGTGTATAGGGTTCCCACCCCGGGTAGTATATTTACAAAGATCACAGCAGATAAGTAGGATATTCTTTCTGTTTCTCTTTTTATTTTAATGTTTCAAAAATAAAGTATAATAACATACGGCAGTACGTGTGTAAACGTTTTCGGCTATGCAAAGCCTTCCTCAGACACTGAAAGATTACAAAAATTGACAATCAAGCCCTATGTAGATACTATATTAGGTTAACAGCATATAGTTCTAGTAAATAATATATAAATAATATAAATAAATAATATACGAAAATAGAATATGAAAATAATATAAATGATAGAAATAATGATATAATACAAGATACAAGATACAGTGGCTGACTATGCGATCTAGTAAAACAAGCTTGTCCGGATCTCGAGGTCATCTCTGGTCAGAAGTCACTTTTCTATACGAGGTGGACACTGCGTCGGCCTATACCATGTTGTTAGGACGTCATATCAACTTGAAAAATGCATTTAAGGAAGAAATGTCCAGTTTCAAATCCCAAAATCTAGTTCTAATATATATATTTTGCTCCCAACGGAATATTGCTGTATTAACTGAGGTTCCGTAACCTCATAGTGACCCCTATAATCTGACTTTATTTCAACACAACATATATACCACATATCTCTCTCTCCTAAGGATCTAAGAGACCTAACTGCATTGTTAAAGAGCATAAAAAACCGCAGTGTGATGTGGATATGATGGTGAAGAGAGGGTAATGGTTGTGCCAATGGAAACGGAGCTATGCTCCAAATACACCAAATTGGGTGTCATAAGTGCTCTCAATCCTGACTTTTTATATTGAGGCACAGAATCACGCCCAGATCAGTGGGCGGAATCTATTTTAACCATGTGGAGCGGCGTGCGTTCCACCCGCCGGAAGTGTATCGGCCGGTGGAACGCATCCGGAACTGAAGTTGCGTTTCAAAGGCCGGAAGTGCCCGGCCGTGGAATGCAGTGTAAATAGGCAATGCAGGGCTCTACTGAGGACAGAACAAAACAGATATCTATATAGATAATATGATGTATAGTAACATTTGTTTAGTAACATGCTAAATATGGTTATAATTTGGAAAAAAATAGAGTGGAAAATAGATAAGAAGGGTATGAATGGAAACAGATTGAATAGAAGGAATAAGAAATAAGGATAAGGTGAAAATTAAAAGAATATACACCTATGTATACACATATATACACATACACACACATGTACACACATATACACATACATACACATACTTAAAGAGACAATAAAAATAAGAATAATAATAAGGTAAAGTGACAAAGGGAAAAAATATATATGTATACATATATACACTTACATATACATGCATACATCCTCCTGAATCCAAGTGCCGCATAGAGTATCCTTTAAAATATTTCCCATAGTTCACTGTTTTCGTCACACCTTGTCTATCCCTATATCTCTCTCTGTGAATATGTATGTATGCATGTATATGTAAGTGTATATATGTATACATATATATTTTTTCCCTTTGTCACTTTACCTTATTCTTATTCTTATTTTTATTGTCTCTTTAAGTATGTGTATGTATGTGTATATGTGTGTACATGTGTGTGTATGTGTATATATGTGTATACATAGGTGTATATTCTTTTAATTTTCACCTTATCCTTATTTCTTATTCCTTCTATTCAATCTGTTTCCATTCATACCCTTCTTATCTATTTTCCACTCTATTTTTTTCCAAATTATAACCATATTTAGCATGTTACTAAACAAATGTTACTATACATCATATTATCTATATAGATATCTGTTTTGTTCTGTCCTCAGTAGAGCCCTGCATTGCCTATTTACACTGCATTCCACGGCCGGGCACTTCCGGCCTTTGAAACGCAACTTCCGTTCCGGATGCGTTCCACCGGCCGATACACTTCCGGCGGGTGGAACGCACGCCGCTCCACATGGTTAAAATAGATTCCACCCACTGATCTGGGCGTGATTCTGTGCCTCAATATAAAAAGTCAGGATTGAGAGCACTTATGACACCCAATTTGGTGTATTTGGAGCATAGCTCCGTTTCCATTGGCACAACCATTACCCTCTCTTCACCATCATATCCACATCACACTGCGGTTTTTTATGCTCTTTAACAATGCAGTTAGGTCTCTTAGATCCTTAGGAGAGAGAGATATGTGGTATATATGTTGTGTTGAAATAAAGTCAGATTATAGGGGTCACTATGAGGTTACGGAACCTCAGTTAATACAGCAATATTCCGTTGGGAGCAAAAAATATATATTAGAACTAGATTTTGGGATTTGAAACTGGACATTTCTTCCTTAAATGCATTTTTCAAGTTGATATGACGTCCTAACAACATGGTATAGGCCGACGCAGTGTCCACCTCGTATAGAAAAGTGACTTCTGACCAGAGATGACCTCGAGATCCGGACAAGCTTGTTTTACTAGATCGCATAGTCAGCCACTGTATCTTGTATCTTGTATTATATCATTATTTCTATCATTTATATTATTTTCATATTCTATTTTCGTATATTATTTATTTATATTATTTATATATTATTTACTAGAACTATATGCTGTTAACCTAATATAGTATCTACATAGGGCTTGATTGTCAATTTTTGTAATCTTTCAGTGTCTGAGGAAGGCTTTGCATAGCCGAAAACGTTTACACACGTACTGCCGTATGTTATTATACTTTATTTTTGAAACATTAAAATAAAAAGAGAAACAGAAAGAATATCCTACTTATCTGCTGTGATCTTTTTAAATATGTATGGTGCATGCACAGAAAGATAAATGAAAAAATGTACAAATAGCACAAGGCAAACTAGCCCACCCAAAAACCTGGGATGGCCGCATAAGATATGCACATAGCCATTGAACTGTACAATACAGACAGAGGCAAGTGTGCCAAGTGCAGGTGGCAATAGAGATATAAAAAGAAATGTAACAACTAACTGAGCAAAACAACAAAACATGTATTACCCATGATATGCTGGACCCAGAGCGTGTGACCAAAAGCTGCACCTCGACGTACGTTTCACCTGGAGAGGCTTCGTCAGGAGATAAAGTAACAAACTGAGTTCGTCCTTAAGTGGTGTGGTCCACAGCTGGCAGCTGATTAGCGCATCCGCCCAGTGTTGCAGGGGTGACATAATAAAGACGCGCCACCCAGCCTACAGAGCAAGGCACGCCCACCGTGTCACATGACCAGACCAGAAAGAGGGAGGGAGCCGCATCTGACATCACGCAGCAACACCTCCCCGCCTCCTGGTCGGCTCCCTCCCTCCTCCTGGTCTGGTCATGTGACACGGTGGGCGTGCCTTGCTCTGTAGGCTGGGTGGCGCGTCTTCATGATGTCATCATTGCCTCTTTCTGTATTGTACAGTTCAATGGCTATGTGCATATCTTATGCGGCCATCCCAGGTTTTTGGGTGGGCTAGTTTGCCTTGTGCTATTTGTACATTTTTTCATTTATCTTTCTGTGCATGCAACATACATACCAGTACTTGTTATGTGATCATGTCTCAATAAATTACATATATTTTATATGTGTGTCTCCCACTTTTCTTTGGGGTTATTGGTTCTGTTTTTGGGTTGGCTCAGTATATTATACTAGACCCCAGTGTAATCTATACATTATATGTGAGTTTTTTCTTATAGGTTGGTCTAATATTGGGGTTCTGACTGCTGGTCTGACCTGAGGGCTAATGAAAAATATTTTATTCTTATTGTTCTCCTTTAAAACCTAGGTTTCCTATATATATATACATTGACTATATCTGAGGAAGACATAAAAGTACACAATAAATAAACATTTTATTAGTAACACGGCGTGTAGAGTCTCAGTGAGTACAGGCCTAGAGGGACAAAACATTAATAAGAAGGTGGAGACAGCCCCATATCCATTTATACTCACCTCTCTGCATTACTTTTATGTTCCTAGTGCAGCCTCCTCTGCATGGAGCAATGTGCACTTCTAGCACTTGTGCCATCATGGGTCCTGTAGACTCCAACCATGCTCACTGTTCCCTGGTTCTCCTGTACCATTGAGTTCCTCCAACACTGATGGACTGCTGAAAATGCTAATTAGCCATAAAGTTAAAGCTATGGATTGGAAATAATGACCATGACTATGTAGTCTAGGCATGCCCATTGCAGGGCAAGATATTACCTGCCAGGAGTCACCATGATCAGTGCAGGAACTGGGGCTGATGTGTGAGCTGTGCATATGGCATCAATATCCTGGCATATAGTGAACCTTAGGGATAAGCAGCATGAAATTTATAAGGAGAAATTGCTTGGTCATGGTGAGTGGTTTCTATGAGCTGTGTACAACATAATAATAATAATAATAAGAAGAAGAATAACAATAATATTTATTTATATAGCGCCAACATATTCGGCAGCGCTTTACATCCAGGGGGTTCATTTACAAATAGAGTCATAAATAATATAGCAGCAAACAAGTCAACAAATCGTACAAGAAGTTATAAAAGTAAAGAAAATGGTCAAGCCATCTTAACAAAAATAGGGTAGTAGATATAAAGCACAATGAGCCAGCCACCAGCTGATATCTGTAGTGCTTCTGAGTGTATTGGATGTGGTTGAAAGTGTTTGATGATGGATCAGGTTAAGAAGAATGATGTTGAAGGGGAGGTGAATGGAGAGTTTAAGATTACAGGATGTGATAGGCCAACTTAAAACGTATTAGGGAATGCCTAAAACTGTGGATGTTGGGAATTAAACTGATTGCTTGGGGTAGAGCATTCCAGAGAAATGTGAAGCTCGGGAGAAGTTTTGGAGATGGGAGTGAGAGGTTTGGATTATGGTCAATGTCAGTCATAAGTCATTGGCAGAACAGAACCAACAGGTTAGACAGAAATGAGATAGGAGATGTGGGGGGTGCAGCACTGTGGAGAGCTTTGTAGGTGAGAATAAGCAGTTTAAATTGAGTCCTCTGCTATATGGGGAACCAATGCAATGACTGGCACAGGGTGGAGGTCATGTCATAGTGGAGGACACTGGGATAGACAAAAAGACATTGAGTTTGGGAAGAGCAACAACATCATGGACCTTGCTTTAGTGACCTCCATGACTTAGAGCGCAAGCTTCAGAGACTCCTCATGATGAGGTTGCCAGCAGTCAGCTCATGGGCTCCTGCTCACAATGAAAGGAGCCTGAAAATAAATACAGGGGTCTCATCTGAGGTCTGAAATCTGAATATATTAAGGGGTCTGGGGTCTAGAATTAATCTAGGCTGTCAAAGTACAGTAATTAAAGTGCTACTGTAATCCATATACAGTATTCAGAGTTTTTGTATATCTTAGTGGCATAGTACATAAGGCCGAAAAAAGACATTTGTCCATCCAGTTCAGCCTGTCATCCTACAAGTTGATCCAGAGGAAGGCAAAAAAAAAAAAGCCCTGTGAGGCAGAAGCCAAATTTCCCCACTTTAGGGGAATAAAAAATTCCTTCCCGACTCCAATAAGGCAATCAGAATAACTCCCTGGATCAAAGACCCCTCTCTAGTAGCTATAGATTGCTAAGGAGCATTTAAACTAGGAAAGGGGGGCAAAAGAGTCATAATCCAGCAGTCTGACTGCCCCCCGGAACAATGCCAGAAGATGCCAGTAGCACAGAGGTTAAGAAATGACAAGCTCAGAGTCTTGTCTGCAAATGCTTGCAGTTTAGGGAAAAAGATCAATAAACTTGAGTCTATAATGGCATCTGAGAATATAGATTTAGTGGCTGTTACTGAAACATGGTTCAATAGGAGTAATGACTGGGATATAACAATACCAGGGTTCTCTCTATATAGGAAAGACAGATAAGGAAAGAAGGGGGGAGGGGTGGCCCTGTATGTGAAAGATAGCATAAAATCTAATTTAATACAAGTTAGCGAGACCAATTTAGAGTCAGTTTGGGTTACCTTTCTAAAATTAGATTAGTGGTATACGAGTCCCTATCAGATTGGAATAGTTTCAAAGGAGTCCAGGAGAAATGGGACTACTTAAAAGTGCCACTATTGAAGGCAACAGAAAATTGCATTAGGCTTGTCAGTAAAAGAACAAAAAGCAAGAGACCACTGTGGTACTCAGCAGAAGTGGCCAAAATCATTAAAAACAAAAAGATAGCATTTAGTAATTATATTTAAAAAAAACGAGGATGACAGGCAAATTTATAGGATTAGGCAGAGAGAGGCCAAACAAGTTATAAGAGCTTCTAAAGCACAGGCAGAAGAGAAATTAGCTCAGTCAGTGAAAAAAGGTGATAAGACATTCTTCAGATACATAAATGAAAAAAGGAAACTAAAACAAGGAATTAACAAATTAAAAACAAAAGAAGGAAGGTATATGGAAGAAGATAAAGAACTAGCTGACTGCCTCAATGAATTCTTCTGTTCAGTTTTTACAAATGAAAATGAAAGAAAAGGACCTCAGTTAGGAAGGAAGACTAATGAATCTTTTGATGCATGTGTCTTTACAGAGGAAGAGGTTCTAAGTCAGCTGTCTAAAATTAATACAAATAAGTCACAGGGCCTGATGGGATACACCCAAAGCTATTAAAAGAGCTTAGCGGTGAACTAGCAAAACCATTAACAGATTTATTCAACCAATCACTGGTAACAGGAGTCGTCCCATAAGATTGGAAATTAGCAAACGTTGCGCCCATTCACAAGAAAGGTAGTAGGGAAGAATCGGGCAACTATAGGCCAGTAAGCCTGACATCAATAGTGGGGAAATTATTGGAAACCATACTTAAGGAGAGGATTGTGGAACATCTAAAATCCCATGGATTGAAAGATGAAAAATAGCATGGGTGTCACCACCAGACATCTGAGAAGCTCTGACAGACGTCTTTCAAAACCTCCTCCTTGAGGTTCCTTTTGTTTTGCTTTCATTTTCTCATCTCGCTAGCCTCTCTCAGCTGTCATGTAGTTGCACTGATTGCATCCCTTTAAATCCCTTCCTATACTGCATCACTTTGCGGTTTATATTACTTCCTGGAGTGTGTGCATGCTGATGCTACTACTGAGTATTCTACAGATAAGTTTTGTTCATTCATTTGTGTTTTCCTATTTGCTGGATCCCAGGTGACCCTGACTCCCTCCGTATCAAGTGTAGGGAGCCGGTGGTCGTGTCCCCTCACTATTATAGGGTGTTCAGGTGTTATACAGTCGAGGTACTTGGATATGCGATCATCTACCATTGAGATTTTCGCATAGGCTGAGCAGTTAGGGAGAGAGCCAGGTCTGTTGCAGGGCTCTCCCTTTTGTTCCTTAGTTTTGGATCCAGTCAGTCGGATCTTCATTTTGTGTCTTCTAGTTTTTTGTACACCTTCCGTGACATTATAAACCGCCAAAACCGTCTCAAACATGGATCCGGTTTCACTTTTGACTGAACACATGCAGGGTCTTTCATTGGAGGTAGCAGATCTCCGTAAGATTCTTTCTCAGTTTCAGGTGACCGGTTCAGCTTGCGTTCATGGAGTTTGTTCTGAGCCTCGCTCCCGGATACGTTCTCCGGGGTTAGTGAGAATTTTGTTCATTTTAGAGAGGCTTGCAAACTCCATTTTCGCCTACTTCCCCATTCCTCTGGTGATGAGAAGCGGAGGGTGGGGATCATCATCTCGCTGCTCAGGGATAACGCTCAGTCCTGGGCCTTTTCGCTGCCGGTGGGGGCACGGCCCCTCCGTTCAGTGGATGAATTTATTTTAGCCCTGGGTCAGATATATGATGATCCGGATCGTATTGCTCTGGCTGAGTCTAGACTACGTCTTTTATGCCAGGGTAAACAGTCCGCAGAGATATACTGTTCAGAATTTCAGAGATGGGCAGCTGATACTGGTTGGAATGATGCTGCACTCCAAAGTCAATTTTGCCATGGTTTTTCAGAGGGATTGAAAGATGCATTTGCCTTTCATGAGAGACCAACCTCCTTGGACTCTGCCATGTCTCGGGCCGTTCGTATTGACAGGCGTCTTAGAGAGAGAGGAGAGATCACTCCTTCCTGTCATACTCAGTCCAAGGACAGTGCGGCGGTCTCCTTCAGTGCACAGGGGTCTCAGTCGCTCTCAATCCCTTATTAGCAGGAGCCCATGCAGCTGGGTTTGATTGCCTCTGACAATAGAAGATTTAGCCCTCATAGGAAGGTTTGTTTCTGTTGTGGGGGTATAAATCATTTGGCAAATGTTTGTCCCTCTAGGAGATACAGGCAGTTTTTTGAGAGTAATAAAGTTACAAAAAGAAAAAAATCCTCTAAAAACGTTCCATCTGTTACTATTGGCAAGGTTGATGCGGAAATTGAAGGTTTTCCGTTTGCTTGTAGTTCCCATTTTGTCCTACCTGCCAGGGTGGCGCTAGAGAGCAAGAACATTTTTTGTGAGATTTTTGTGGATAGTGGAGCAGCTGTCAATCTCATTGATAATCAATTTGCTATAACTCATGGTTTCCAGGTGCGCACTTTGGGAAAGGATATACCTGTTTTTGCTATTGATTCCATTCCACTTTCTCAGAAATCGTTAAAGGGCATAGTTCACAATATCCGTTTGATTGTGAGTGATACTAATGTTGAGGATGTGTCATGTTTCATCCTAAGCGGGTTGCTACTCCTCTAGTGTTGGGGCTACCCTGGCTCACTAAACATAACCCCACCATTGATTGGCAAGCGAGGCAAATAAATGGTTGGAGTGACTTTTGCAGAGAGAATTGTCTCACGACATCTGTTTCTGAGGTTTCTACTAAGACTGTACCATCTTTTCTCTCAGAATTTTCAGATGTGTTCTCTGAGAGTGGTGTTCAGGACTTGCCCCCTCACAGGGAGTACGATTGCCCTATTAATCTCACCCCAGGCGCCAAGCTGCCTAAATCTCGTTTATACAATCTCTCCCAACCTGAAAGGGTCGCTATGCGTGCTTATATCTCTCAGAGTCTGAGAAAGGGACACATACAACCCTCGAAGTCACCTGTTGCCGCTGTTTTTTTCTTTGTCAAGAAAAAAGATGGTTCTTTAAGACCATGTCTGGATTTCAGGGAGCTGAACAGTATCACAATTCGTGACCCTTATCCGCTTCCTCTGATCCCGGACCTGTTTAACCAGATTGTTGGGGCTAAAGTTTTTTCCAAGTTGGATCTAAGAGGGGCATACAACCTGGTCAGGGTCAGAGAAGGAAACGAATGGAAGACGGCCTTCAATACCCCTGAGGGCCATTTTGAGAATTTGGTTATGCCTTTTGGTTTGATGAATGCTCCAGCCGTCTTTCAGCATTTTGTGAACAGCATTTTTTATCATTTAATGGGGAAATTTGTATTAGTGTATCTAGATGACATTTAGATTTTTTCTCCTGATTTCAAAACTCATAAGGAACACTTACGTCAGGTCTTGCTCATCCTGCGGGAGAATAAATTGTACGCTAAACTGGAAAAATGTGTGTTTGCAGTTCCAGAAATTAAATTTCTGGGGTTTCTTCTCTCCGCTTCTGGTTTTCGCATGGACCCCGAGAAGGTCCACGCTGTGCTTGAGTGGGAGCTTCCTGAGAATCAGAAGGCGCTGATGCGTTTTTGGGGTTTTGCCAATTATTACAGGAAGTTTATTTTGAATTATTCCTCTATTGTTAAACCACTCACTGATATGACTAGAAAGGGGGTAGATTTTTCCTCCTGGTCGGTAGAGGCGCGTAAGGCCTTTTCTAATATCAAGGAGAGTTTTGCTTCCGCTCCCATCTTGGTACAACCTGATATTTCTCTGCCCTTCATAGTTGAGGTTGATGCTTCTGAGGTGGGTGTGGGTGCGGTCTTGTCTCAGGGTCCCTGTCCTGCCAAATGGTGACCGTCTGCCTTTTTTTTCGAAGAAACTCTCCTCCGCAGAGATTAATTACGATGTGGGAGATAGGGAGTTGTTGGCCATCAAGTTGGCTTTTGAGGAATGGCGCCATTGCCTAGAGGGAGCCAGACACCCTATTACCGTGTTTACTGACCATAAGAGTCTGGCCTACTTGGAGTCAGCCAAGCGTCTGAACCCGAGACAGGCCAGATGGTCTTTGTTCTTTTCAAGGTTTAATTTTGTTGTCACGTTCCGCCCTGGGGTTAAGAATGTGAAGGCTGATGCCCTGTCACATTGTTTTCCGGGAGGTGGGAATTTTGAAGACCCGGGTCCCATTTTGGCTGAAGGTGTGGTGGTCTCTGCTCTTTTTCCTGAATTGGAGGCAGAGGTTCAGGTAGCCCAGTCAGAGGCTCCTGATCTTTGTCCTCCTGGGAGGTTGCTTGTGCCTCTCGCTTTAAGACACAAGATTTTTAAGGAACACCACGATACTGTCCTTGCTGGGCACCCGGGGGCAAGAGCCACAGTGGATCTCATCGCTCGGAGATTCTGGTGGCCGGCGCTTCGGAAGTCGGTTGAGGGTTTTGTGGCAGCCTGCGAGTCCTGCGCTCGTGCCAAAGTCCCTCATTCACGGCCATCAGGTCCTCTCCTTCCGTTACCCATTCCTTCCCGTCCTTGGACACATCTGTCCATGGACTTCATTACGGACCTGCCTCGTTCCTCGGGGAAGACTGTGATTCTGGTGGTGGTGGACCGTTTTAGCAAAATGGTGCATTTCATTCCTTTTCCTGGCTTGCCCAATGCTAAGACGCTGGTGCAGGCATTTATTGATCACATTGTCAAATTGCATGGTATTCCTTCAGACATAGTCTCTGATAGGGGCACGCAGTTTGTTTCCAGCTTCTGGAAGGCTTTCTGTTCTCACTTGGGGGTTCGGTTGTCATTCTCTTCTGCTTTCCACCCGCAGTCGAATGGTCAGACAGAGCGCGTCAATCAGAATCTGGAGACATATCTGCACTGTTTTGTGGCGCAGAATCAGGAGGATTGGTGTTCTTTTTTGTCCCTTGCTGAGTTTGCTTTAAATAACCGTCGTCAGGAGTCCTCTGATAAGTCACCATTTTTTGGTGCATATGGGTTTCATCCTCAGTTTGGGACATTCTCTGGAGAGGGGTCTTCTGGTTTACCTGATGAGGACAGATTCTCCTCGTCTGTGTCATCTATTTGGCAAAAGATTCAGGATAATCTAAAGAGCATGAGTGAGAGATATAAGTGTGTGGCGGATAAGAGACGTTTGCCTGGTCCGGACCTGAATGTTGGTGATCTGGTGTGGTTGTCTACTAAGAATATCAAATTGAAGGTTCCCTCCTGGAAGTTGGGTCCTAGGTTTATTGGGCCTTACAAAATCTTGTCCGTCATCAATCCTGTTGCCTACCGTCTTGATCTTCCTCAGACTTGGAAGATCCATAATGTTTTTCATAAGTCCTTATGTCCAACCCATTGTACCCTCGTCTTTGCCTCCTCCTCCGATTGTGGTTGATGGTAATCTTGAATTTCAGGTCTCTAGGATTGTGGATTTTCGTGTTGTCCGCGGTTCTCTCCAGTACCTCGTTTATTGGTAGGGTTATGGTCCTGAGGAGAGTATGTGGGTCCCAGTGACGGACATTAAGGCCACTCATCTCATCAGGGCTTTCCATAGGTTCCATCCTGAGAAGGTGGGCTCTTAGTGTCCGGAGTCCACTCGTAGAAGGAGGGGTACTGTCACCACCAGACATCTGAGAAGCTCTGACAGATGTCTTTCAGAACCTCCTCCTTGAGGTTCCTTTTTTTTTGCTTTCATTTTCTCATCTCGTTAGCCTCTCTCAGCTGTCATGTAGTTGCACTGATTGCATCCCTTTAAATCCCTTCCCATACTGCATCACTTTGCGGTTTATATTACTTTCTGGAGTCTGTGCATGCTGATGCTACTACTGAGTCTTCTACAGATAAGTTTTGTTCATTCATTTGTGTTTTCCTATTTGCTGGATCCCAGGTGACCCTGACTCCCTCCGTATCAAGTGTAGGGAGCCGGTGGTCGTGTCCCCTCACTATTATAGGGTGTTCAGGTGTTATATAGTCGAGGTACGAGGATATGCGATCATCTACCATTGAGATTTTCGCATAGGCTGAGCAGTTAGGGAGAGAGCCAGGTCTGTTGCAGGGCTCTCCCTTTTGTTCCTTAGTTTTGGATCCAGTCAGTCGGATCTTCATTTTGTGTCTTCTAGTTTTCTGTACACCTTCCGTGACAATGGGTTTACTTCAGGGAGATCATGTCAAACAAATCTTATAGATTTTTTTTGATTGGGTGACTAAAATAATCGATGGCGGAGGTTCAGTAGATATCGCTTATCTAGACTTTTGTAAGGCTTTCGATACTGTCCCACCTAGAAGGCTAATCAATAAATTAGAGTCTTTGGGCTTGGACTCCCATATTGTTGAATGGATTAGGCAGTGGCTGAGGGACAGATAACAGAGGGTTGTAGTCAATGGAGTATATTAAGACCATGGTCTTGTTACTAGTGGGGTACATCAGGGATCTGTTCTGGGACCCATATTGTTTAATATCTTTATCAGCAAAATTGCAGAAGGCCTCGATGGTAAGGTGTGTCTTTTTGCTGATGACATAAAGATTTGTAACAGGGTTGATGTTCCTGGAGGGATACACCAAATGGAAAAGGATTTAGGAAAACTAGAGGAATGGTCAAAAATCTGGCAACTAAAATTTAATGTTGATAAGTGCAAGATAGTGCACCTGGGGCGTAAAAACCCAAGAGCAGAATATAAAATCAGTGATACAGTCCTAACCTCAGTATCTGAGAAAAGGGATTTAGGGGTCATTATTTCATAAGACTTAAAGGTAGGCAGACAATGTCATAGAGCAGCAGGAAATGCTAGCAGAATGCTTGGGTGTATAGGGAGAGGCATTACCAGTAGAAAGAGGGAGGTGCTCATGCCGCTCTACAGAGCACTAGTGAGACCTCATTTGGAGTATTGTGTGCAGTACTGGAGACCATATCTCCAGAAGGATATAGATAATCTAGAGAGAGTTCAGAGAAGAGCTACTAAACTGGTACATGGATTGCAGGATAAAACTTACCAGGAAAGATTAAAGGACCTTAAACATGTATAGCTTGGAAGAAAGACGAGACAGAGGGGATATGATAGAAAGTTTTAAATACATAAAGGGAATCAACTCGGTAAAAGAGGAGATAATATTTAAAAGAAGAAAAACTGCTACAAGAGGACATAGTTTTAAATTAGAGGGGCAAAGGTTTAAAAGTAATATCAGGAAGTATTACTTTACTGAGAGAGCAGTGGATGCATGGAATAGCCTTCCTGCAGAAGTGGTAGCTGCAAATACAGTGAAGGAGTTTAAGCATGCATGGGATAGGCATAAGGCCATCCTTCATATAAGATAGGGCCAGGGGCTATCCATAGTATTTAGTATATTGGGCAGACTAGATGGGCCAAATGGTTCTTATCTGCCGACACATTCTATGTTTCTATGTTTTTAGGTATAGCCTGTAATATTATTACACTCCAGAAATACATCCAGACCCCTCTTGAATTCCTTTATTGTACTCACCATCACCACCACCTCAGGCAGAGAGCTCCATAGTCTCACTGCTCTTACCGTAAAGAATCCTCTTCTATGTTTGTGTACAAACCTTCTTTCCTCCAGATCTTGGTGCTATTCAATCATTTCAGCGACAGTTGAACTTTTTTCCTCATCAGCCTAAATATAATAATTGTCATGAGAAAGGACAGCAAATTACCTATGGTCTGAAACGCGTAGCTGAACTTATCCTGATTTTAAAAACCGCTAATAAAGCTGCAATTTTCCACTATTCTGGAGCTGGATTTTTCTTCATTTTTCCTGCTACATAATTACCGCATCCAGGTGCGTCATTCGAGCTCAGCTAGTGGAGGGGAAGGTGAGAGCTGCCTTACGTTTTTCTTGTGACTAAATATAATAATTGGTGTTGATACAATGATTGCTAAATGCATTAGGTAAGGTAGCTGGAAAAATCCCTTTTATTGTAATCACTGCACAATGATATATCATTTCCCTTCCATGTGTCTGTACTTAATGTAGAAAACAGTACCAGGAACTATTTAAAAAAAAAAGTCTCCGTCAATAAATTAATTAAATCCAGGAACCGCAGCAGAAAAATCAATAAGAATATTTCAAGCCAGATATCGACAATATCTTAATACCAAGTAAACAATAGCAGCTGACATCTGGAGAGCGGACTGAGGCTTTGAGGACATGTCATTATAAGCGGAATATGCATTGCAGACGCTTCTCTGAGTACAGTGTCTATACAGTGCACGTCGGTGATGCAGACACAAAACATCTGTCTATCTATATATTAGTGTTGGGCGAGCATGCTCGGCTGAACACTAGTTTGGCTCAAGCATCGCGATGCTCGGCATATTGTGGTGTTCAGCCGAATACCGCATGTGCTCGATCGCGATGCTGGAGTCTCCTCCCCACACGTTTGTTGGCTGCTATGTAGCCAATAAACATGCAGGTAAGTACTGCCCTTCACTGTAATGCCGTAGCCATGTATATTGCACCCGATGACACGTGTTCGGCTCAGTCTTAGTCATGGAGAGCTGGAGAGCAGAAGGGAGAGATAGTGTAGGGATTGAAATAGTAATATTTTAGTTTTTATACTTGTTATAGACCCAAAAGTCCTTTTAAGGACTATAGTTGTATCTGGCAGCAATATATATATATATATATACAGGGCCGGTGCAAGGACTTTTGCCAACACAAGCGAAGCTACATTTTGGTGCCCCCCCCCCCCCCCCCCCGCAGCTCACCTGGCCCTGGTCCTGTCTGCAGCAGCTGGCTTCTCCTCTGTGTGTCCTGGTATCTTCTCTCTGCTTCAGACAATCGCTGGTTTGAGGACCATATTTCTCGCGCTCTAAGACGCACCTAGGTTTTAGAGGAGGATAATAAGAAAAAAATATTACCCTAGGTCAGACCAGCAATCAGACCCCCAATGTTAATCAGACCTCATATCAGACCCCCAATGCCTCAGATCAGACCCCCATGTCAGACATCAGCCCCCATCCATCATCCCCCCATGTCAGACATCATGCCCCCCATGTCAGCCATCAGCCCCCCATGTCAGCCATCAGCCCCCCATGTCACATTTTTCCCCCTTCATGTCACATCAGCCCTCCATGTTACATTTCTCCCCCTCCTTTTTATATAATCCCCTCTGTCACATCACCCCATGTCACATTTCACCCCCTCAATGTCACATTTCTCCCCCTCCACAACTCACAAGTAAGTGATAAAAAAAACAAAAAGGTTAATTTTTCCGCCCTCCCCCAGGGTGCACCCTAAGGCAGCCGCTTGGTCTGCCTTATGGTAGCACCGGCCCTGTATATATATATATATACTGTATATATATATTATTTTTTTTTGGGCCGCTGCAGACAGCAACATTATCTGCGCTACATCTCCTGTCTAACGTGTGCGCAGCCTAAAAATATCTGTTACATCCAATGTACTTTTTCCGCAGACGGTGTTACATTACCTGCGCTACATCTCCTGTATAACGATTGTGCAACCTAAATATCAGTGACATTTATTCAGTGTAATTTTTTATTAGCGGCTGGTGACAGCGACATTACTTGCGCTATACCTCCTGTTTAACGTGTGCGCATCCTAAAAATATCAGTGACATTCTATGTACTTTATTTGCGCATACACTTACAAAACCTGCGCTACTGTACGTGTGACATACTTGCAAGCATTGAAGTGAAGGAAAATCACTGCAGCTCTCACCTGCAACCTCTCAATGGAGCACGGAAAATCAGACCTGGACTCGGTCAGGTACGAACTGCAATAAGACAAAGGTAATCCAGCTCCACATAAAATATGCTTTTAATCGACTTCCATAAAATCCAGACATCAGACAGGACAAGTTGCTGTTACGCGTTTCGGGCTATTACATCTTTAGCCCTTCTTGAAGACAGACAAACAAACTAAAACCTAAGCTTTATACACTGACATGATACGCCCACTTGATTGAATAATCATCCCCACCGGAGACCCACACCAAACGGTGAATAGGGTGGAACACGAGGGAGGAAAATCCAGCCCAGTGGAACGGAGGCCCAATACAAATAAGGGATATTATTTATATTGTAAGGTTAAATCATGAACATCCAATAAGTTTTCCTACTGAAAAGTTTCTGTCTACGATCTCCACCTCTATTCGGTATAGTTACTCTTTCAATATCCTGCACAAAAAACGCAGAGGTATCACCTTTGTGAACAGACGCAAAATGTAATGTGGCCGCTGATACACTGCGCGTTGAAAAATGCGTGATGTCACTCAAATGTTTCCGTATTCTAACCTTAAGCTGATTCGTGGTGCATCCCACATATTGCAGCGCGCAATCTCGACAGGTGATGACATACACAACATATTTAGTATTGCAATTTATATATTGTCGCAACTCGGCAAATGCACTTTTTACTTCCACATATAAAATTACCCTTCGTACTCAGCCAAACTGGTTGGCAAGGGGCATTTTCAAATAATAAACTAGGACTCGCTTTTTGTCCAATAGTAGGTATTTTTTTCGCTATGCATTTAATACCTGCTTCAGGAACATCTCCCCAAACCTCATCATACCCTATGACTGGGAAGTGTTTGCGTAATATATTGCAGATAAGGGGATATTCTTTGCTGTAATTTGTGACAAAGGTCCGCGGTTCACTCAAACCCCGTACATAACATTGATTCAGTTTTCTTTTCTTATACTTTCTTCTATTAGTTTGTTTATTATTTCTGGTTTGAGTAAACACAAGAGAGTCCCTGTCTTTTTGTCTAGAAAATTCTCTAGCTGCATGGATACTCTCCACTGGATATCCCCTGGTCTGCAATCTTACTGAAATGTCAGAAGCCTCCCTAGAAAAAAGATCAAGGGTAGAACAATTTCATCCAGCCCTCAGCATTTCCCCTCTGGGAATAGCATGAAGCAAGGTGTTACCCGCAGTGATTTTACGGTAAGTGCAAGTATGAACTACATGATCGTCTGGATTCCCCCCGCAGAGAAAGATCCAGAAATACAATCGAAAAAGGATCACTGACCATAGAAAGTTTAATAGAGGAAACTCAATTGTTTAGATACTCCACAAAAGGAGCCAAATTCCCTGCCATACCCACAACATGTCATCAATGAAACGCCCATACCATTTCACAGATGTAAAATATTGGTTACTGTCCGAAAACAAATAGCAACTCTCCCACCACGCCATAAACACATTGGCCACAGAAGGAGAGAATTTAGCACCCAGGGAAACTCTGGATAATTGTAATCCATTAAACATAAAAAAGAATTCCAGGGTGTAATTGCTATACATATCCAGAAACCATTTTAAAGCTAAGATAGCCAAATGGTGTGGGATGTTGGTATATAGTGAGGTAATATCGGCAGTAACCCACATATATTCTTTTCGCCATCTGAACTGATGAAAATTCTGGAGGGCGTTACACGTACCTTTAAGATATCCAGGAATGAGGGGCACAAGGGTTTGCAGCAGGGAATCGACCCACTCCGAAAGTCGTTTGGAGTATGACCCTATCCCCGCCACAATAGGTCTAAAAGGTGGAGGAAAACCCTCCTTGTGCACCTTGGGAAAGCATGGAAAATGGGTGTACTAGGGTATTCCACAAATATAAATTCCTTTTCCTTCTCGGACAGAATGCCCAAACACACTCCTTCCTGAAGGATGTCGTACAACTTAGGCCTAATGCACACAACCGTTGTTTTATTCCGTGTCTGTTGCACCGTTTTTCGTTATTTTGTGCAGACCCATTGATTTTCAATGGGTCCGTTGAAAACTCGGCTAGTGCACCATTTGCCATCCGCGTCCATGATCCGTGGTTCCAGTCCGTCAAAAAAATATAACCTGTCCTATTATTTTCACGGAAAACGGTTTGCGGACCCATTCAAGTCAATGGGACCGCTAAAAAACGCAGAGGCACACAAGATTGTCATCCGCGTCTGTTTTTTTCCTATCATTTGCATGGCAAACCTGTCTTAGACTTTTTATTACTTTCCTTTATGTCTGGTGGTCCTCTAAAAATAAAGGAAGAGACACGGAAACAAAAACGGATCACGGAACAACGGAACCCCATTTTGCGGAACGGAACACAACAACGGTCGTGTGCATGAGGCCTTAGTCTGATAGTGGGGGAGGGGGCTCGTTTCTAGTAGTAATAGGTATTCTTATCTTTCAACATACTATTGATTTGCATTTTATAGACCTTACTATCTAGCAAAACCACTGCTCCCCCGTTATCAGCCTTACATATAACAACATCCTTCATATACGATAGATTCACCAGACCTGCATATTCTTCCCTAGATAGGTTCTTATTATGACATTTTTGTCTAATGTTGTTTTTCAAAGAACAGAGATCTTTCTCCACTAGTTCCTGGAATCTATCGAGGGCAACAGATCTAGACTGAATGGGATAAAAAACAATATTGGATGTTCTAAAACCTGTAGAGGTATTTTGTAATGATGTAGTATCCGGCCCTCGATACATGCCCTGCAGTGAGGAGATCTGAGCAAGTTCAGGAAAATCAAACACATTATTATACAATAATACACTAGTGTCCTGTGTTGCCTCCCCACACGGAACATCACCGAGGGCTGATGGTTTTTCCATTACGTGTGCTGTGATTGTAGAGAAGAAATGTTTTCTCAGGGTCAGGTTTCTTGCCAAACAGTTAACATCTATAATAGTACGATATAGGTCAAAATGGCAGGACGGGGAAAAAGAAAGACCTTTACATAACACTTGTTCTTGCAATGATGAAATGATTTTAGATGAAAGGTTAATTACCTGAATATCTTTAGTCGCTATTTGTGGCGAGCAGGATACCGTCGGTCTTTTATGATGCTTTCTCCCCGCCCTGCGTTTTTTGCCAACATCTTATGTCTTGTAATATCCTTTACTGTTGGTCCATGACCCATTATTCCTTCTCCCATAGAAATATGGGAGAATCCCGGATCCCCCACTAAATCAGGGACCGATTCATGTGAGTCGGCCTCTATTTAACTGAAAGATACCCTAGAGTCCCGTTTGCCTCTTGATCGATTTAGCCTCTTCAGAATAGAACGGGGGTACCCGATCTGATATTGGACCACGTGTACACTGTATTGGTGAAATAGTCCAAGAGGTCTTTTTTCAATTTTCCTTGTTTAAAGTCCATAAGGCTCTTCTCCAATTCATTGAGACTCTCCTTCAATTTCAAATCCATACTGATGAAATTTGGTTCAAATTCATAACACACAATTCCTTCTTGTAGTGTTTTAATTTCATCATGGATATCCTTTAATGCGGCTTCTTCATGAGTAACAACTAACCGCTGAAAAGTTTCTGTCTACGATCTCCACCTCTAATCGGTATAGTTACTCTTTCAATACCCTGCACAAGAAACCCAGAGGTATCACCGTTGTGAACTGCAATATAATACGCAAACACTTTCCAGTCATAGGCTATGATGAGGGTTGGGGAGATGTTGCTGAAGCAGGTATTAAATGCATAGCGAAAAAAGCACCTACTATTGGACAAAAAGTGAGTCCTAGTTTATTCTTTGAAAATGCCCCATGCCAACCAGTTTGGCTGAGTACGAAGGATAGTTTCAAATGTCGAAGTAAAAAGTGCATTTGCTGTTCACATACAGTACAGACCAAAAGTTTGGACACATCTTCTCATTCAAAGAGTTTTCTTTATTTTCATGACTATGAAAATTGTAGATTCACACTGAAGGCATCAAAACTATGGATTAACACATGTGGAATTATATACATAACAAAAAAGTGTGAAACAACTGAAAATATGTCATATTCTAGGTTCTTCAAAGTAGCCACCTTTTGCTTTGATTACTGCTTTGCACACTCTTGGCATTCTCTTGATGAGCTTCAAGAGGTAGTCATCTGAAATGGTCTTCCAACAGTCTTGAAGGAGTTCCCAGAGATGCTTAGCACTTGTTGGCCCTTTTGCCTTCACTCTGCGGTCCAGCTCACCCCAAACCATCTCGATTGGGTTCAGGTCGGGTGACAGTGGAGGCCAAGTCATCTGGCGCAGCACCCCATCACTCTCCTTCATGGTGAAATAGCCCTTACACAGCCTGGAGGTGTGTTTGGGGTCATTGTCCTGTTGAAAAATAAATGATGGTCCAACTAAACGCAAACCGGATGGAATAGCATGCTGCTGCAAGATGCTGTGGTAGCCATGCTGGTTCAGTATGCCTTCAATTTTGAATAAATCCCCAACAGTGTCACCAGCAAAGCACCCCCACACTATCACACCTCCTCCTCCATGCTTCACGGTGGGAACCAGGCATGTAGAGTCCATCCGTTCACCTTTTCTGCGTCGCACAAAGACACAGTGGTTGGAACCAAAGATCTTAAATTTGGACTCATCAGACCAAAGCACAGATTTCCACTGGTCTAATGTCTATTCCTTGTGTTCTTTAGCCCAAACAAGTCTCTTCTGCTTGTTGCCTGTCCTTAGCAGTGGTTTCCTAGCAGATATTCTACCATGAAGGCTTGATTCACACAGTCTCCTCTTAACAGTTGTTCTAGAGATGTGTCTGCTGCTAGAACTCTGTGTGGCATTGACCTGGTCTGTAATCTGAGCTGCTGTTAACCTGAGATTTCTGAGGCTGGTGACTCGGATGAACTTATCCTCCGCAGCAGAGGTGACTCTTGGTCTTCCTTTCCTGGGGCGGTCCGCATATGAGCCAGTTTCTTTGTAGCGCTTGATGGTTTTTGTGACTGCACTTGGGGACACTTTCAACGTTTTCCCAATTTTTCGGACTGACTGACCTTCATTTCTTAAAGTAATGATGGCCACTCCTTTTTATTTACTTAGCTGCTTTTTTCTTGCCATAATACAAATTCTAACAGTCTATGCAGTAGGACTATCAGCTGTGTATCCACCTGACTTCTCCACAACGCAACTGATGGTCCCAACCCCATTTATAAGGCAAGAAATCCCACTTATTAAACCTGACAGGGCACACCTGTGAAGTGAAAACCATTTCAGGGGACTACCTCTTAAAGCTCATCAAGAGAATGCCAAGAGTGTGCAAAGCAGTAATCAAAGCAAAAGGTGGCTACTTTGAACAACCTAGAATATGACATATTTTCAGTTGTTTCACACTTTTTTGTTATGTATATAATTCCACATCTGTTAATTCATAGTTTTGATGCCTTCAGTGTGAATCTACAATTTTCATAGTCATGAAAATAAAGAAAACCATTTGAATGAGAAGGTGTGTCCAAACTTTTGGTCTGTACTGTATGTCAGTTAGTAAAAATATTGTCTCCACGTGTAATGGCAGTATGCATGAGTTGCGACAATATATAAATTGTAATACTGAATATGTTGTGTATGTCGAGATTGCGCGCTGCAATATGTGGGATGCACCACGAATCAGCTTAAGGTTAGAATATGGAAACATTTGAGTGACATCACGCATTTTTAAACGCGCAGTGTATCAGCGGTCACATTACATTTTGCGTCTGTTCACAAAGGTGATACCTCTGCGTTTTTTTGTGCAGGGTATTGAAAGAGTAACTATACCGATTATAGGTGGAGATCGTAGACAGAAACTTATTGGATGTTCAGTCTTGGGATGTGTATACCGAAGGGATTAAATAAAAAACACGATTTAACCTTACAATATAAATAATATCCCTTATTTGTATTGGGCCTCTGTTCCACTGGGCTAGATTCTCCTCCCTCGTGTATAACCCTATTCACCATTTGGTGTGGGTCTCCGGTGGGGATGATTATTCAATCAAGTGGGCGTATCATGTCAGTGTATAAAACTTAGGTTTTAGTTTGTTTGTCTGTCTTGAAGAAGGGCTAAAGATGTAATAGCCCGAAACGCGTAACAGTAACTTGTCCTGTTTGATTTCTGTATTTTATGGAAGTCGATTAAAAGCATATTTTATGTGGAGCTGGATTCCCTTTGTCTTATTGCATACTTGCAAGCATATATACCATTTAATATGGCACACAGTGTCCTAAAAAATAACTGTGCCCAGGAAAGAGTGTCCATGACACTAATAGTGTAAACATAATGTTCCCCAAAAATAATTATGCTAAGCTGATACTGTGCCCCCCCCCCAGTAATACTGCTCCCCAAAGTCCCACCACTAGAAATAATTCGCCAGGCAAGGGATGTGCGTCAAACCGGCTAGTCCCAGAACTGCTCCAGTATAAAATACTCCTATATCGTGCCCCAATAGTGCGCCTTCCCTTATCCCCAAGGTGCCCGACAATGTGCCAGTATAAAATGCCCCCATAATGTGTGCCAGTATAATTCCCCTATATAATGACCCCAATAGTGCTCCTCTCCCCCTTTTCCATAGAGCCCCCCAATAGATGCCCCTAATGTGCTCCCCCTTCTCCATAGTGCCCCTAATGTGTGCTAGTATATAAGATAGGGCCCCCAAAGTGCTCCTCACCTCCATAGTGCCCCTCATGTCTGCCAGTATATAAGATAGGACCCCAGAAGATGCCCCCATAGTGCTCCTTTTCCCCTTCTCCATAGTGCCCCCTATGTGTGCCAGTATATAAGATAGGGTCCCCATAGTGCTCCTCCCTCTCCATAGTGCCCCCCATGTGTGCCAGTATAGAAGATAGGGCCCCTATATTGCTCCGCGCCCTCCATAGTGCCCCCCATGTCTTCCAGTATATAAAATAGGCAGGCCCCCCAAATGGCAATTGCTCAGCCCCCCCCCCCCCCCCACATGTCACTTGCTCAGAACCCCCAGAGTCAGGAGAACCCCCCTAATATCAGTTGTTAATTATTTGTTTAGGCAACCCCATATGCTCATTCAGCACCCCCTCCATCAGTCCTTAGATCAGACTAAAAATAAATAATTAAAACTTACCTCTCCTGCTCCGCTGCTCTCTTTGTCCGCCGGGGTGTCCTGATGTGAGTGCCTGCCCTGCTGGTCTCCAACAGCCCGTGCTGCACAGTCACGTGACCTGACTGCGCACAGCATCAGGTCATAGTGCGCGCTGTAGGCAGTCAGGCTGAAGGAGACCAGGGAGCAAGCGGAGCCGGAGGGGTACGTAAGCGCCTCTCTCTTGCATACTAGAGGGGGCCCATTCCTACTAGTGAGTGCTTCCAGAAGCACTCACTAGTATGAATGGGCCCACTCACACGTCAGCTGAACCGGCTGCACAGGGGATATGTCCGCCCCTGGAATGAGGCCCTCCTTTATGTGATAAACAGGTTGTATTGGAGTGTCTCTTCCTTGTAATTTGTGTCAGCACTTGCACCTTATATACAAGTAAATATACAAGAAAGAATGTTTCCTAACAATTTTTCCTCAAAAATTAATTTTATCTTCGGTTTTGTGTATTATTATCAGTTTGTAAAAGTGGCGTACTACTCGGACAACATCGTTGCCAGCTGCGACCAAGATGCAAGTCCAAGATGCATCCAGACATCCTCCCCATGCTGTTACCAAACCATTTCAGTGGTGTTTCCATCAATTTCTGACCTTTTCCTATGAACCAAACACCCTCCCCTCTTCAGAGCAAAGGTGCCTGGTTTAATGCTGGGGTCCTCCCATTGACTTCCATTGTGAACACTCGAGCATCCCGAGGTGTTCTACTCGAGCACCCGAGCACTTTGGTGCTCGACCAACACTACTATTTATCTATCTATCTATCTTTTTATCTATCTATCTAAATCCAAAAAAACAAGGCAGCACTCTGACAATAGGTGAAAAGCTGATGACCCAATTTATTTCCCAGGCCCACTCAATGAGGCCTTTGTCAAGCAAAGCAATAGTGTCACAAGTGATTATATATACCCATAATTCCAAAGTGAGAGTAAATCATATGATACATACTGAGTGGATGATTGGACACATGATAGATACATCAAATAAACAATTGATCACATGATATCCAAGACTATTACAAAATAATAAAACTAAAAAAGAAGTGCATAGATGTTATAAAAAAACTTACAATTCATAATAAAGAATCTCCAGAGTTGTAGTGAATACATAATAAATAGGACACATAATCAAAAAGTTGATATGTGAGCCTGTACATTAGTGCTAAAGTGCAAATGCATAGTATCTAAAGGGTTAAAAATACATCCTCAGCTGATTTAAATGCAGCTGTATTAAGTCTAATATACTTCGAAAACTAAAACCAGCTTACCATTGGTGGTTCAGTGTGGCTGCATATACTCGGCGTCCCTGTGTGAGCATTGCGCAAGTGCGGGGGCCGACAATCCGCCCCATCCTTCCAGACACGAGCGGCGTTGCTCACAACACTCGCCCACGTGATCGGAGACGCGATGACAGAGATCACGTCACCCGCACCGTGAGGAGAAAGGGAGCGGACCATATGACTCCATCCAAGCCAATCCATCACAGGGGCGTGTCGGTGTTGCCCAAAATTCACAAGTCCCTAAATAATTCCCTGGGTAGACCCATATTGTCGGGTAGGGATTCCGTTTATTCGAACATCATAATTTTCGACAAAGTTTTAAGCTGTTTTACTGTCTCTTCTAGATCATTCATACGTGACACAGGAGATTTTCTTGACAAGATCTCCAATGTTTCTGTGACTCCAGATACCATATTTGCATCCTTCAATGTGACTAGTCTCGACACCTCTATCAATCATGATAGAGGTGTGGAGGCAATTCGGAGATGCCTCATTGAAACAGACTATACTGAAGGGTGCAAGGAATTAATTATCGATCTCCTCAGTGTTGTTTTGAGGTATAACTATTTCGCATTCAAAGATGGCTACTATCTTCAGTTGCGGGGAACCGCTATGGGTTCAAATGTGGCCAACTTACGCCAATGTCTTCATGTCAGACCTAGAGACAAGAGACATCTATGTCTCCCACCACTTCAGCCATGTGCCTGGGGTGGTGGAGATACATGGATGTTGTGTTTGTCATCTGGAATGGCACAGAAGGTGAACTTTCTGAATTTAATAATTTTCTCAATATTGTTGATCCTGATATCCAATTCCGACCCTCACTTACTCCACTGAACAAGTTCAGTTTTTTGATACTATGGTCAAGATTCAGGGAAACTTGCTAACAACTGATTTATATACTAAACCCACTGATTGCAACAAACCTCTACGTTTTGAGAGCTGTCACCCGCTCTCCATGATTAAGTCACTTCCTCGTAGTTAATTTTTCCGTGTGCAACGGATTGGTAGAGATCCTGAGGTGCATAATCACAGATTGCTAGAGATGTCTAACAAATTTGTTAAAAGAGGGTACCCAAAAAGGTTGATCCGGAGGCATTTGGACATATTGGGACTGAGTGACACCAGAAAGGGTCCCCTTTATTTCCACTTTTGCAGAGAGTAGTTATCACATAGCTGGGGCGATTAAAAAATATTGGCCTATTCTGAAGAGTAATTTAAGTCATGTCAAAGAATTTCTTGCTCCTCCCCTTATGTCATACAGAAGGTCCCCCAATCTGCGTAACAACCTTGTTGAAGCGGAAGTAGCGGGAAAAGTACCTAGCCAGATGTATTTTGGTGTCAAAAGAAATGGGTGTTTTCCCTGCCTGCAGGGATGGGCTGGCAGCCTTAGTCCTGGGGGGAAAATTCAGTCAAGTGGCCCATTTTTAGCCCCACCCATTATTAAAAGCCCCTCCTACATATAATAGGCCACTCCCAACAAACACTGTACAGCTGACATTTTATTGTTGAGGCCTGTCTCTACACATCATACGGAGAGGGGGAGGCCTGTCCTGGCTGCACTGTCTGCTTCACATTATACAATAAACAGCAGGCTACAGCCAGGAAGCTCCTCCGCTCTCCTCCCTCCCCAGATCCTGCTCAAGGCCTGTGGTTCCCACACCATATGCCACCCACCCGTGGCCTGTTGCCCCCTTTGGCCATCCTCACCCAGCTCTCAGTCCTCCTTCTGCAAATGGCAGGGGAGGAGCCAGAGCATCTCCTCTCCTACATAGCGTCACATACCTCTTACATCCAGTAATGTCACCTTTGTTGTAGACGTTCTTTTTCTTTATCTTTTCCATTCAGACCAAACCGCCATGATGATTTTTTTTGCCATCTCCCGTCTCTGCAGAGATTGAGAAACAGACATTAGTTTCCAACATTTCCATCATCTTCACATCTTCTGAACACCCTTTCCTGCCACCCCCAATACTATACTGCAGAAACAGTCCCCCTGGAAATACTACTACCACACAGATAGTGCCCCCTTCAACAAATATTGGCACACAGTGCTCTTAAAAAAAACTGCTCCCAGATACTAATAGTATAAAGATAATGTCCCCCAAAAATAATTGTGCTAAGCTGATACTATGCCAGGGTGCCCCCCAAAGTAACAGGGCTCCCCAAAATCCCACCAATAGAAATAATGCCCCTATAGTGCCCATACTAGTAATCATGTTCCTCATAGCCCAACAGTAGTAGTAAAGCTCCGCATAATACCTCCTAGTATTAATAATTCTCCCCCAGCAGCCTCTCCATCAGTCCCCGGTAGCTTCTCAGCCCCCAGCAGCATCTCCATCAGAACCCAGTAGCTTCTCAGCCCCCAGCAGCCTCTCCATCAGCCCCCAGTGACTCTCATCTGCCCCCAGAAGTGTCCATCAGCCTCATAAATATATTTAAAAAAAAACACTTACCCTTCCTGCTCCTGGACGCTGCCGCTCCTCTCCTCCAACGCAATCTGCATCCTCCTGCTGTCGGCTGTGCTGTGATGGCTGCGCACAGAGTGACATCACAGAGCGCCTTACGCCTGTGCGCAGCCCTGCACAGCCGACAGCCAGGGCCGGTGCAAGGATTTTTGCCAACACAAGCGAAGCTACATTTTGGCGCCCCCACCACCATTGACGCAAATATAACTGGAGTTTTTCTATTTTATTACTATACGGGGTGGGAACCCGACTCCAAGTGATTACTTGCCAGGAGGTTATATCTTTACTTGTTGTGTAAAAAACATTATCCTCACCTGGCCCTGTCTGCAGCAGCTCCCCTTCTCCTCTGTGTGGTCCTGGTATCGTCTCTCTGGGCTCCAGACAAGTTTTTGAGGACCTATCCCACTCAGCCAATCAGTGGCCACAGCTGTGTCATGTGTCAGGCCAGTGATTGGTTTCCCACAAAACTATATATCAATCTGCTCAGCTCCTCCTGCTCTATAATACAGCATTTTCATGGTAACAGGTTCCCTTTAAAGTGGTTTTCTGACTTAACTTTTTTAAAAGGCCAACAAAGCAATTATAATAAAACTAAAACGAATAAAACTAATACTCACTTTTCTGAAGCCCCTCCATGCCATTGTCATCGCTCTTCCCTCTGCGCTGGGCTTTGTCTTCCTGCCCTTACACCACACAGGACCACTGCAGCCAATCATTGGCCTCAGCGGACTCGTACTGTATGCCACTGAGGCTAGGGATTGTCTGCAGTGGTCATGTGCAACATAACATCATTATTCTTGAGTGCAGAGGTTGATAAACTTACACCACAGTGTCTAATAGTCGGCCTCCCTTTTGTCTGACTTGTGCACCAAAATATGTTGTTGAATCTTAATCCACATGCCCTTTGTAGTAGGTCATGCCTTTTTCTCAATATCATGTCACCTTGTCATAGAAGTCAAGAAAAATAGTCTCATACAGTAAATGTCGTGCATAGCATGTATGCCAATATTAATTTTTTTGGGGGGAAGGGGGGGGCTCAAATTAAGCAAGAATTCTGATGCATTTTGAATAGTGTCCCCTTGTGTCTTATCCTATCTATAGGTGGCCATCCTGTAAATTAATGTCAAACTAGAGACTGTAATGAGCACTGTTTTGGGCTTGTTGCAACTTGCCTGCAAAGAGTAGGGTTCTGATTGGCTGCATAAGTACCGTATTTATTTTTACAAGGTCTTTTTTTAAATTATTTTTGTGTTCTCTGCCAGAAATCATGACATAAAGTTTAATTTTTAGAAAACAAACTATTGTAGGGTTATCCTTCTGAATTAGACATCGTAAAGGGATTGGCATGTTTTTCTTGCAGCCATTCACTCTTAGCATTTTCCTACTATGAGGGTTTGACCTCATTATCCAGACACTACATCACTGTCATATTATTTATTCTTCTCATTTCCTTCGAAGAGGTGGGGACACGTATACCGGATATTCCAATCTTCAGATATAGCCAACAGAATAGGAGTTTTGCATAATCCTAGAGAAGCACGAGCACATCTATCAAAATGATCCACTGATTTTATTACATGTGCTTAAATAGGTATTAGACCTGGCTGCTCCTACAGTAACACACCTTATTTACAAGACACGGGCAAATGCAATTTCATAGGCAATTCTATAGATGAAGTATCGACCCTTTACAAATGCTATTTAGGTGGAAACACGGTTAAGGCTTAAGAACATGTCTATGTAACGGTTTTGTTTTATACAGACTCATAATAGGGCTGCCATAGAGGTCAATGGACCCTTTACTGTACCTTCTTATCTCCTGCTCTGTATTCATACAAGAAACCTCAGAAATAGTCCATGTCAGAGACCTGTAGGTGGTCATACGAAATACCTACTGGAGATTCTTTCTGTGAAACAAAGCAATACCGCATAGTGGAGCGATCAAAGCAAATCTCAGTGATATTGTTTTCAGTTTTTTTTTTTTTTTTTTGTTTAATTCTGTCAGGGGTAATATCAACAAAATAGAGCTCTAAATGTGTATAGGCTCAATGAAGCACTCCAATATACAAGCAAGAAATAAGCCCCCAAGGGGAGAGTGTCAGTATCTAAAACATAGCTTTTAATTAAATATAGAGATAAAACACACCACTGTGATGCAAAATTCTAAAAACATAGTACAAGCCTGGTACCCCAACACTGGTAGATAAAGAAAAATCCTAGTAAAAGGTGCGAGCAGTCTTACCAGATCAATACGTATGATAGGACCAGGAGAGATTTCAAGGGTGGCGAATCCGGAGGACATCAGATGTAGGTTAAATGGAAAGCCACAGTATTTGACGGAGTCTGTACAGATGAAGGAGCTCTGTGCCCTATTAGGGGGCTAGTTTCATTCTACCTGTCTACACAGAGCACCCGCCCCGACAGGGGCGACCCCGTCCGGATACCTGTCCCTACTTGTGCCTGATCCCGAGTAGGGAAATCATCTCTTTTTGGGATAGGAATTATGCCTCAGCTAAATCTCTGTATATTTGGGATGCATTTAAAGCATTTATGAGAGGGATCTTTATTAGTACAATTGCAAATTTGAGTAAGCAGTATGTGATGAAGGAGAAAGAATTAGAGGAAGCAGCCGCTGAAGGAATTGCTAGGTATGCTAAGGGGAAAAGAGATGAAGATAGAGACATTATGCAGAGGACAAGCCAGGCTCTTTCTGACTTTCTTCTGGATAAAGCACAACAGAAGCTGTTCTTTAGAGGACAAAAATATTTCTCGGAGGCAGGTCGTCCCGGGAAGATGCTGGCTAGAGTAATAGCAAGCCACAATCCAAAGAAAGAGATTCGGAGTATACGTATGCCGGATGGCGTGATTGTGGAAGATCAGGAGGGAATATTAGAAGTATTTATAAAATATTTCAGTGAATTGTATGAATCAGAGAGTGTCCTCTCAGAGGCAGAGATTGACTCGTACTTGGACTCTATTTCCCTTCCGGTTCTTACAGATGGGCAAAAGAACGATTGGAGATGGATTTGTCTCCCCACGTGATAGAAGATGCAATGAAGGCCTGTTCAGGTAATTCTGCCCCCGGACCGGATGGACTCCCATACGAGTTCTATCGTAAATATGGGGAGATTGTTTTTCCCCATTTGGGGAGAACACTCTCTGATTCAATAAAAGAGGGAGTTCTCCCAGAAACAATGACAGAGGCTGTGATAATAGTAATATTAAAGAAGGGTAAGGACCCTAGTGAGGTGGGATCTTACAGACCGATCTCCCTCTTTAACACAGATGTTAAACTTTACTCTAAAATTTTAGCTACGAGGCTATCTAGTGTTATGACATCAATTGTACATCCAGATCAAAATGGCTTTATACCCAATAAAGGGACCCATTATAATTTACATTGTCTTTTTGCTAATATACAGACTTCAGGCGGGCCTTTACGATATATTTTGTCTATAGATGCGTCTAAGGCGTTTGATAAAGTTGAGTGGGGGTTCCTATGGAGAGTGCTTCATAGGATAGGCTTTGGCCCTAGGTTTATAAACATGGTTAAACTTCTTTATAGATCCTCTACTACAAGATTAAATATAAATGGGTGCTTTACAAGAAGTTTTCCCATGGCTAGGGGAACTCACCAGGGATGTCCACTCTCTCCTCTTTTATTTGATATCTATGTCGAACCTTTGGCTGCCAGGGTTAGACAAGATCCGAGGATATTAGGATTCAGGGTATTGGGAACGGAAGACCGTAATTCCTTATATGCTGATGATATCTTATTTTATGTCCAACAGACAAAACTTACTTTTTTAACCAATATTGAAACAATAAACTTTTTTGGACAAGCCTCAGGTCTGGACGAAAATTGGGATAAAACCACGATTATGCCATTAGATACAACAATGACGCCCGTAGATCAATTATCATTTCCCAAGCATAGCCCACTGAACACTTTGAAAATTGCTAATTCTTTTGAGTATCTCGGTATTACAGTCTCCCCTAGGGTAGAAGATTTTATTCCGCTTAACTTGATGCCATTGATAAATAAGTTAAGGTTAAAAATAACAACTTGGCTTTGTTTACCTTAATCAAAGGCTGATAGAATATCGCTAGTCAAGATGGTGATTCTTCCTCAGTTACTCTATCTCTTTAGGAATTCTCCGCATAGGTATTTTAAGTTGATTGAAAGAATTATTAATTATCTACTCTGGGGCAGAAAACAGGTTAGACTTAAATTAGAATATTGGTATAAGCCCCTGGAGAGTGGAGGAGTTAATCTCCCCTGTTTTAAGGGTTATTTTTTAGCTTCACAGTTTTGTTTTTTTCCAGAATGGAAGGATAGCCCACTATGCAGAGACTTAGTTAACAGATCTCCATATGATAATTTTTTTACCCTCTTGGAGTCTGATCAATTGATCAACTCCGATAAGGAATTTAGATTAGCCAGGAATCTTTTTGTGAAGTCATGGCAGGCTATTAGACTATGGTGTGGAGTGAAAGGATCACTAGGATGCACTCCTTTATGGTATAATCACCACTTCAAAACTTTAGACACACTAGCTAAGGAACAATATTGGCAAAAAAGTAATAGTGTATATTTGTGGTCATGGCTACGGCCAAGAGATATCCGAAGAACCCTAGGGAGAGAAACCACGGGAACAACTTAACCCAGCTAGGCGTGTCTTAGCTAACTTGACTAAATGGCTTGTTGTGTGCCCTAAGCCATGATCGTGGGTAGGCCTATAAGTGGGCATCCCCTGTGGAAATGAGAAGATAAGGGAGGGAGGGTGGGGCACCTGAGAACACGCCCCTGTGAGTGAGGCTGTGGCTCATATATGAAGAGCCTCCGCCCCTCCCACAAATGCAGGCTGACTAATCAGCCTTACCAACTTGAGAGAAAAAGCACAGAAACTATCATGGTTTCAGTATTTACAGTTAAGATCGGCACTTTTGAGTATACAGGAAAAAAACAGGCTTCAAATAGACACTTTAACACAATTTAATAAGTAGTTAGGGAATTTAGATCAGAAGATGAAGATCTCTCACTTTATAAAAATGTATTAATAACTCGATTTGGAGATGCTTCTTCTCCTGGTCAGACGATTTGGAAAAATGAGTGTCCAATAATCCATTTGGATGACCAGCAGAAGGTAACTCTGAATTTAAAATTGGTTTCATATAATTGTAACCACATGGTGGTGCAGTTTAATATTCTACATAGACTTTACGTTACACCTATCTGACTTAATAGATGTGGGATTAGGAAAAATTCTAATTGTCCTAGGTGTGATCTCCCTAAAGCGGACTATCTTCATATGTTTTGGTCCTGTGCCGAGCTGAAACAGTATTGGGGAGTTATTCATAAATATATTGAAGGGAAACTGAAGGTGCGGTCCAGTTTATTGCTAAATGTTGTGTACTAGGTGAGCTGGCCAAGGTGAGCTTTCAGCAATATAAAAAAAATCATTTACTCAATATAATGGTTTTGGCACATCTTATGATAGCACGTTCCTGGTTTTCGCGAAAGACTCCCACTATGAATACATGGTTAAATCTGGTGAATATTACTAAGAGATATGCAGAGAAACATGGAGAGAAAATGGATTGGAATCTGGGGAGACTGGAATCCATAGAACTTCTGATCCTCACTTGTCACCACTCTCCTCGGTCCTAGAATCGAGGACTGTCGGTGAACATAGACACAGGGGGGAGGGAGGGGGCATTCTGGGGGGAATAAAGGGGGAAGAAAAAAAACGAAAAATGATAAATGTTGTTTATGTTATTTTTATATGTATTGCTGGATGATAAATAAAATAAAAAAAGTGACCGTGACCAACTAGTGTGCTCCTGACGACATCCCGACATGGCACGTTTCTGTCCGTGTTGACTCTTCAGGGGAATTCGTACAAAAGGAAAGAAAAACGCTGCAGGTGTACAGCCTGCAGCAACAACTAGGTCAAATATAGATATAATGGAAAATGCCCCTCAGGTGAGAGGATGCATGTGTGCGGAGGAAATGATAAACCTACGCTAATAGGTCAGGAGGCTGTGATAATCCTACATTTTGCGGGTCCCCTATGGTTGGGGGGAAAAAACTACCAGCAGCGATGATGCACCTAACCAGTGGATTTTATAATCTACCTGCCCGCGCTTCTCCATAGGGAATGTCCCCACCACCACCGGCGTCGGCGTGTGACATCAGACGCGAGCGCCGCGTATGATGCCAGACTCAAGCTCCGCGGTCACGCGGGTAAGGGCGGCCAATAACAAGATAAGGAGAGGCAGAGCTAGGTGGTTGCCTGGTTACAGGAGTAAACAGTGCTTCCCCCAAATTGTATAGATTTAATGCAGTTAAAATCTTAATCTTTATGTCTATTGAGGTGGCACAAACACTTCAAACATATGGACAAACGACAATGTCTTGAACTGGATCTATTAGCGGATGTGCAACTGCTACACTCCTTGGATATAGAGTATAACTCCATTAAAGGCATTGGTCCGTTTACTAATCTAAAACTGAAAAGTACTAAAATGCCACCCAGTTCTAGTGAAATCTCCTGTGTTGATGTTTTCCTGAATATGGTCACTAAAGACCTGGAAGATCTTAAGTTATCTTCACATTATTCTAATTGCGCTGAGTCAGTGACCACTGCTATTTAAACATTGTCCCACGACCCCTGTATCACTATCAAACCTGCAGACAAGGGGGGTAATATTGTGGTCATGGACTCAGTGCAATATAAGAATATGTGTCAATCTCTATTATCTGATGGTGAGACCTGTGAGATCCTTGATAGAGACCCCACTGATGTCTTTAAGCGCAAACTTAAATCTATTCTTGATGAAGCAAAGGATTCTCAAGTAATTTCACTTGAGGAACATGCTTTTCTGTTTCCTCTACATCCCCATAGGTCCACGTTTTATTGTCTCCCCAAAATCCACAAGGGGCTGTTGCTCCTTAAAGAGAGACCGATAGTGCCCGGTGTAGGTAACCTGAGTCAAAATCTTGGTATCTACATTGATCGTATTCTGACTCCCTTCGTCACTGCTTTGCCATCTTATACGAGGGACACCACCGACCTTGTAAAACGCTTGGAAGGCCTTGCATTAGAGGCAAACTGTATTCTATCAAGCATTGATGTAGAGGCTTTGTACTCCTCTATACCGCATCATTTGGGCCTGATTGCAGTGGAACATTTCCTTAAGTCTCATGGTTGCCAATATCACGCTCACAGCCAATTCATCCTCCGCATCCTTGAATTCACCCTGACCAGGAACTTTTTCTCCTTTGACAATAAGATCTACCACCAACTCAGGAGTACAGCGATGGGGAGCCCATGTGCCCCCTCTTACGCTAACTTATTCCTGGGCTGGTGGGAGGAGACCCTGGTGTTCAAGGACGAGGAATCAGAGGATTTATCCAGAATTGGTCTGTGAGCGTGGTATATCGACGACATTTTCATATTATATAATGGCAGCAAGATGCAGTTTGAATACTTCATCTCGCAATCGAATTATAATCAGATAGGCATGCGCCTTACCTGTGAAACACACTCTTCTAGTCGGCCATTTTGGATATCAAAATCACAATAAATGCCAAAGGCAAACTAGACACTTCTATTCACAGAAAACCTAATTCCATCAATTCCCTCCTGAGGTGGGAGAGTATCCATCCTCTCCTACTCAGGAGAGGGATTCCTAGGGGCCAATATCTCTGCTTGAGGAGAAATTGTTCAAACAAGCAGGACTTCGTCACCCAAGCACGTGACCTGAGGACACAGTTTCAACATAGAAGATACCCAGACCATGACCTTAGACCTGCATAAAAGGCAGCTCTGTCCCAAAATAGACCCTCCCTACTTACCCCTAATCAGTCTAGTTACTTGCTACCTTTGACAGTGGATCAAAACAAGTGAGACAAATTTTTCAACGTCACTGGGAGATTCTCAAAATGGACCCTGATTACCCCCAGATTATGTATAGAGGGGGACGTAACTTATGCAACAAACTAATCCACAGTCATTTTTCTTCCATCCGGACACAGCCAACTTGGCTGCGGTCTAATGTCGTGGGTTGTTATAAGTGTGGCAACTGTGTAGCTTGTAAGCATATACAGGCCACCAAATCTTTTACTAGCTCTGTTACCGGCAAAAGCTACTCCATCTCACAGTTTATTAACTGAAAATGCAAGGGAGTGATCTACCGTATTTTGTGCGAATATGGCCTGGGGTATATCGGCAAAATCATAAGTGAACTTCGAAGGAGGGTGGGAGAGCAGCTGGGGGACATCTGTAACATCCCAGAGTTATGTTACAAAACTCTTTTACTCCGCTACAACCTGTCAAGTGTATCTGCATTGTCATCCTGTGTAATTTAACATCACATTCTCACTAATGTGCATTGAAACCCTTGCTAAATGTATTTTCTGTAATTTTCATGTTCACCAGCAGGTGGCAGCAATGTGTTTAGAGGGGACTTAGAGTCAGTTAAGCATTTCTAGACTGGAATAGTACATTCCAGTTTAGTCCCCTTCCCTCTCTGAGGAGGTGTGGAATGTTCCCACATCCTGCCTCATGGGTGGGGAAGTAAGTGCAGTTAGTGTGCCAGCCACCCCGGCTAGGGGAAGGCTGTGCAAGTAGGAGCTCCCAGTTCTAGGGATCCAAGCCAGGATCTTGTCTTGGCTGAGACAAAATAACATCATTCCCAGTCTGAGCCCTTCAGCCTCAGCTGGTAGAAAGCAAGCAGCCACCTCCAGAACTCCAGGAAGAACCATACCCTGTGAGTACCCTCCTGAGACCAGAAGAAGCCAAATTCCTCCTCAGCTAGTCAGTCCCCAACACAGCAGAAGATAGTAAGCGCAGAAGATATAAATTCCTGACACATCACACAGCCACAAGCAGACGACTTATCCTGCAAAGAGCTCCAGGCACATGATAGAAGCAGAAGATATAGATTCCTGCCATATATTGCCAATACCTGCTGGGACTTCAGACTAATGCTGTATCTCGCATGGATTAAAGCTGCATCAAGTAAAGACAAGTTTGAACTTTATTCCAAGTCTGGATTTTAATTATTGCTACTAAAGCCCTCAATTACTCCTACTAGCAAAACACTCATTTGTTTGCAAGTAAGCCAGGATCCAGGAGTCCAGTCGTACCCAGGTAGGAGACACTGTTGACACCATTGCTATTACCACAAAGAGACATTACTCCACTCTGGCATTCTTAGCCTGGTACGTGAGTTGCAACACCTTAAAGGACCTTAAGACTGTACCCTGCGCATGCTGTAATTGGCATCACAAACAAAAACTATTAACTATCATTTACACCTGACCCAGTCATTGCATATTATAGCGTCAGAGTGCATTATTCCAATCCGGCTTACTGCACATCTCACATAAAAGAGACACTCCGGTAGCTAAACATGTACATTTAATGCATGAAGGGAGAGCCCAATTACGATTCATGGGCATTGATTTGGTTAAACCCCCACCCAGAGGGGCGACTGGGATAGGAATCTTCTCCAGCGCGAATCACGCTGGATATTCTACCTAAAAACATCAGCACTTTGGGTCTCAATGAGAGACTTAATTATGGTTGCTTCATATGATTCCATCCTGTCTAGTTTCAATCATGTTTGGATAGAGGATACTAGTTTCCATCAACTGTCTAACATATGGTACAAGTAACTATTCTCTGTTGAATGCACTCCATATAGTCCGCATATTTATCTTAGGAGCATTGAATTGTCTGCTTAGTCTTATCCTCTCATCTCTTCTTGTCCCTATCTCTGTTCTATTGATTGTATTTACTAGGTTACCATGGATGTACACGACTTGTGCGTCCCATATTGTTTCCTGTTTACTCCTGTAACCAGGCAACCACCTAGCGCTGCCTCTCCTTATCTTGTTATTGTCCGCCCTTACCCGCGTGACCGCGACGCCCGCGTCTGATGTCACACACCGACGCCGGTGGTGGTGGGGGCATTCCCTATGGAGAAGCGCGGGCAGGTAGATTTTAAAATCCACGGGTTAGGTGCATCATCGCTACTGGTAGTTTTTTCCCCCGACCATAGGGGACCCGCAAAACAGGATTATCACAGCCTCCTGAACTATTAGCGTAGGAATATCATTTCCTCCGCACACATGCATCCTCTCACCTGAGGGGCATTTTTCATTATATCTATATTTGACATAGTTGTGCTTTACACCTGCAGCGTTTTTCTTTCCTTTTGTACGAATTCCCCTGAAGAGTCAACATGGACAGAAACGTGCCACGTTGGGATGTCATCAGGAGCGCACTATTTGGTCACGATCACTTGAAGATTTAGGGATCAGGCCCGAGTAGGGACAAGTATCTGGACGGGGTCGCCCCTGTCAGGGCGAGTGCTCTGTATAGACAGGTAGAATGAAACTAGCCCCCTTCCCCATTAATAGGGTATAATAGGGCACAGAGCTCCTTCATCTGTACAGACCCCGTCAAATACCATGGCTTTCCATTGGACCTACATCTGATGTCCTTCGGATTCGCCTCCCTTGAAATCTCTCCTGGTCCCATCATATGTATTGATCTGGTAAGACTACTCGCACCTTTTGCTAGGTGGAGCAGGATTTTTTTGTTTATCTAACAGTGTTGGGGTACCAGGCTTGGACCCCCTACATTTTTAGTATTTTGCATCACAGTGGTGTGTTTTATCTCCATATTTAATTAAAAGTTATGTTTTAGATACTGACATTCTCCCTTTGTTTAATTCTGTTTGTTTCAATAATTCTTCTATACTGTAGCTCATGGCCGATCTCCAGCTCTAATAGACAGGATCAGAGAAGCCTCCAATCCCAACCAATGGAAATTGATAGAATAAGGGGGCTGCCTCTCTGTGCCTATTGGCACCCCACAATAGCAAAGTCCCTCAGGTCTGCCATAAATACCTGCCTTTTAGACCATGCTGAAGTGACAAACAAATTATAAGGCTCTAGTAGAATGAGCATTCCAAAGCATAATATACAGTACAGACCAAAAGTTTGGACACACCTTCTCATTCAAAGAGTTTTCTTTATTTTCATGACTATGAAAATTGTAGATTCGCACTGAAGGCATCAAAACTATGAATTAACACATGTGGAATTATATACATAACAAAAAAGTGTGAAACAACTGAAAATATGTCATATTCTAGGTTCTTCAAAGTAACCACATTTTGCTTTGATTACTGCTTTGCACACTCTTGGCATTCTCTTGATGAGCTTCAAGAGGTAGTCACCTGAAATGGTTTTCACTTCACAGGTGTGCCCTGTCAGGTTTAATAAGTGGGATTTCTTGCCTTATAAATGGGGTTGGGACCATCAGTTGCGTTGTGGAGAAGTCAGGTGGATACACAGCTGATAGTCCTACTGAATAGACTGTTAGAATTTGTATTATGGCAAGAAAAAAGCAGCTAAGTAAAGAAAAACGAGTGGCCATCATTACTTTAAGAAATGAAGGTCAGTCAGTCCGAAAAATTGGGAAAACTTTGAAAGTGTCCCCTAGTGCAGTCACAAAAACCATCAAGCGCTACAAAGAAACTGTCTCACATGCGGACCGCCCCAGGAAAGGAAGACCAAGAGTCACCTCTGCTGCTGAGGATAAGTTCATCCGAGTCACCAGCCTCAGAAATCGCAGGTTAACAGCAGCTCAGATTAGAGACCAGGTCAATGCCAGCACAGAGTTCTAGCAGCAGACACATCTCTAGAACAACTGTTAGGAGGAGACTGTGTGAATCAGGCCTTCATGGTAGAATATCTGCTGGGAAACCACTGCTAAGGACAGGCAACAAGCAGAAGAGACTTGTTTGGGCTAAAGAACACAAGGAATGGACATTAGACCAGTGGAAATCTGTGCTTTGAGATCTTTGGTTCCAACCACTGTGTCTTTGTGCAACACAGAAAAGGTGAACGGATGGACTCTACATGCCTGGTTCCCACCGTGAAGCATGGAGGAGGAGGTGTGATGGTGTGGGGGTGCTTTGCTGGTTACACTGTTGGGGATTTATTCAAAATTGAAGGCATACTGAACCAGCATGGCTACCACAGCATCTTGCAGCAGCATGCTATTCCATCCGGTTTGTGTTTAGTTGGACCACCATTTATTTTTCAACAGGACAATGACCCCAAACACACCTCCAGGCTGTGTAAGGGCTATTTGACCATAAAGGAGAGTGATGGGGTGCTGCGCCAGATGACCTGGCCTTCACAGTCACCGGACCTGAGCCCAATCGAGATGGTTTAGGGTGAGCTGGACTGCAGAGTGAAGGCAAAAGGGCCAACAAGTGCTAAGCATCTCTGGGAACTCCTCCAAGACTGTTGGAAGACCATTTCAGGTGACTACCTCTTGAAGCTCATCAAGAGAATGCCAAGAGTGTGCAAAGCAGTAATCAAAGCAAAAGGTGGCTACATTGAAGAACCTAGAATATGACATATTTTCAGTTGTTTCACACTTTTTTGTTATATGTTAAATGTTTACATAGTCATGAAAATAAAGAAAACTCTTTGAATGAGAAGGTGTGTCCAAACCTTTGGTCTGTACTGTATGTGATCATGCGGATTTGAGTCCTCTAGTGGGATTTTTTTTTTTTTTTTTGTAAAATAGAGTTTAAAAAAGCAAAAAAAAAAAAAAAAAAAAAAACTACAGTATCTTAATGTTCAAAATTATTAAATTCATAAAACAACAACCCAAATACAATGACAAAAATATTCAATAATTGATATCACCCTCAAAACTGTACCAGTAAAAGCTACAATGCACCCCACAAATAAAAAAAAAGCTCGACACAAACACATCGACAAAGCTTGACATATTTACTGCACAACAAAAAATGCAAGAAACAATTACAAAATTGCACATTGTTTACATTACCCCCCAACCGCGTCAAAAATATTATGGAAAAAATATATGTACCCCTAAATTGTGCCATTAGAAAATAAAACTCAGCCTCCAAAAAACAAGCCCTTATACAGCTATACGGTTGGAAAAAGAAAAATTATGGCTCAGGGAAAACAAAAATTATTTGGAGCCTGAGGTCTAAATAGGTTGGATCTTAAGGGGTTAACCATTATTTGTAGAATATTTTTTCACCTCTAAAAAAAAGAATCTAAACTAGGCAGATATTATAATAACACCATAGCTGATAGAATTAATAGTTGGAGGCTGAACTTGCTACATGACATAAACAGTGGAAGGTTAGACATTTATTTTAATCATCCAACAATGTGTCAGAATTCATGGTACAAATACAACCAAGGTCTCAAAGTGACCCTTGTTATAATAATACAGAGTTCAGTTTAGTATAGTGCCATACTATTACTAACATCTTACATGGTATTGTCTGTGGGATTAAGGCAGCCTGCATTCTTTCATCTGGGCGAAAGCTAACAAATAATGAAGTAAACAGTAGAAAGTATGCTCTATAGATTGTATAGACATGGAGGTTGAAGTGTGGAGTAGGAACCCTGCCGCGTATTTGGCTAATTAAGTTATTCTAACCGCACTAAAACAGCTCTCGGTCATGATAATCCCTGCGTACTGGCTGTTCTGTGAAAAAATGATGATTAAATGCCTCACCAAGGGAGCACATGTAAAAGATCTAGCCTGACGGAAAACACAATTCTTTCCGTCAAACAGGCGATAAAATAAACACGGATATTTCTGGTGATTATTTTCCCTCTGTCTTCTGGACACAGAACAACTTGGATCGGAAGCAAGGACATATTGTATGAAGGTTTAAAGAAGAGATTTCCTCCAGCTCTTAATTTGTAATTACAAATTATTATTGGTTTTACAAAATAGATGCAAAAATAGGATATTCGTAATGTTGTACTTCCATGTTATGGATTGCAGATGTAAAATAGACTCCAACATGAAAATTCCACTGAGTTCCGTGTAAGAGGGTAGCAGAACTTAACCAGTCAGGAGTTTGGACCTCAAGCAACAATGTACCCATTCCCTGGTGCCTAAGGGGAACTCAAAAACCTCTCCAAAAGAAAGGTTGATGCCAGAATTATGCACTTGACATGGGAACCTGCTACAAAAGGTTTAAAAGAGTTCTCTCACCACAGCCATTGGTTTAATTTCAGTAGAACATCCACTAAACTCCAACAGCTGATGATTGTGGATTGTCAGCAATGTTCTTGCACCAACAGTTCTGGGTAAATAAATGTTGTAGCTGGTGGAACTGTCAGAGCCATCTCTTGTGTGTTATTTAGCTAGCGAGTAGAGGTAGGTGATGTTTTCAAATTTGCACACTTGCACTTCCTAGGCCCCACAACCTGGAGCAACAGAGGACTTGTGGAGAAGCTATGTCAGAGGTAAGGACTAGCCAGTATGCCACAATAATACAATTATAATAGAGTGGCATACTAACTGTATGCACAGAGTGGGCCACAAGGAGAGACACTGCAACCTGATAGATACCTGTGCAGAGGTTGGGTTGGTATACCACTAGAGATGAGCAAAGTTTTAGAAAATTTGATTTGGCTATTTCGCCGAATTTTACAAAAAAAAATGTGTGAAAGTACAACATATATGATCGCGGCATACTTACCGCCTCCATTTGCTCACGACAGGCCGGCCACCTCCATCTTGCTTGAAGATCTGGCACAAAATCTCGCATGGCCTGAAATGACATCATCACGCCGGCGGCGTGGTGACATCATACGCCGCCACACACGGGATTTCGCCCGAGAGCTTCAAAGAAGGCGGCCGGCCCGTTGCGAGCAAATGGAGGATTTTTTTACACTATTTCAGGTTAAATTGATTCGCTAGCACAAGGAAATTCGGTTTCGTAGGAAATCAAATTTATCCTGAAGTTCGGATCGAATTCCACTTTGGTGGATTTAAATCACTCATCTCTATATACCACAGAAAGGGAGTTGCCATGGTCTGTAACAGAGACTGTGCCGTGGTGTGACACGAGTATCATGGCATGTCAATGTGCAAAGGAGATTCCCAGATAGTTTGTCATCACCTGGAAATGGTGAAAAGGCCTAGGGAGGGAAAGAGTTTAGGTGAATTTCACACTTGCGACAGAGTGATCCGGCAAGCAGTTCCGTTGCCGGACCTGCCTGCTGGATCCGCCAATCTGCATGCAAACGGACAGCATTGCAAGAACGGATCCATCTGTCCGTCTGTCCGCATGCGCAGGCCGGAAGGACAGATCTGGCATTGCAGTATTTTTAATGACGGATCCGGCACATTCCTATGGAAAAAAAAATGACAGATCCGGCATTCCAGCAAGTGTTCAGTTTTTTGGGCCAGAGATAAAACCGCAGCATGCTGCCGTATTATCTCCATCCTGAACAGGCAAAAAGACTGAACTGAAGACATCCTGATGCATCCTGATTGCTCTCCATTCAGATTGCAAGGGGATGAAACTGATCAGTTCTTTTCAGGTATAGAGCCCCTTGGACGGAACTCTATGCCGGAAAAGAAAAACGCTAGTGTGAAAGTACCCCAAGCCTACTGCTATTTAAAAAGTTTGTGTACCTTACCACACTATAGTTTTTAACATTGCACCCTCATTTAGAGACTCTTGTAATCATATGTGTATTGCCTTATGAGAAACCACTAAGTCTTTTTCCATCCACTGTCCTTGAGTGGGAAACCACAGATACCACTTTACTAACCAAAATGTTCCATACACAAAGTCTGACACCAACACTTACATGCCTGAAGGAAAGTCTAGCTAGGAAGTAAATGGGTGAAATAGCTACTTCCTCATCTTAAGGAAAAATGTATTGCTTTAGTCGCCCAACTTTGAACCAGCTCTTTCCTGTACACTGGTGCCCAAAGATGTACACAGTATTGCATTTGCATTTGCAAAGTAATAGAACTATGTTTTCATCATGAGCACCTATGCCCCTTTCGATGCACCCCTTGATCTTATCTGCCTTTACACTGATTTGCCTGACACTGATTGCTAACAGGTTCCCTTTACTCTTTTCATATCGTTATTCATAAAATCTCTTCTTTTTTCTCATATACGCTCTTGAAATTCAAAATCTGTGTTAAATAAGTAAAGAAAACTTTATTTTGTCCATTTAAAACAATGAGATCGATCCCTTAATTGGGTTCATTAATTAGGAGTTTTGGAAAGTTGAATGTGATGATGTGTTTCAGATGATAATTTACGCTCTTACAAAGTACAGGTTGTTATGGTAACAAGAAAAAAAAAGCCAGTAATTGCATAATAGCCATATTTAAAGGTGACAAGTTAATTAATTGTTTGGAAGGCTCATTTTCAATGATGGAAAATAAGCCTCTATGTGTGACCCCATCTTAGCTTGTGTCATCAGGTTTTAATCTCATTTTAGCACTAGCAACTAATAGGGGCGAACTGCTAATTTACATAAGTCTAGACTTGCAAATTGAATACAATTTATCCAGTTTTTATAGTAAATTTACATAGTTTATTAAGAAAATATAAAATATATATTTTACGGTTATCTCTATTTTTTGTATGCCATTCAACTTAAGTATTAGTAAAATATGGCATAATATCCATAGCAAAACATAGCAGAGGCAAAATTATTTTGGAACCCTCCATATGGGATCAATGGACTAACAAGTAATAGGAAAGTAGCAGTTACAGACAACAATTGATCACATATATAAAAAAAAAACCTCATAGATAGAAAAAAATAAAAAAATAACGCACCCAGAAATATCGAATTGCTGCAAATCTTGGCATTGAGTTATGTCTCAGGGAAATATGTAAAGATAATTTGCAGACATTTTGCCCAATTGACTTGAGAGGACGACACCTTCATTATAGACCACTGTATCTGGCCAATTTCCAGACATTTAGCAGAAGAAACTTTGCATCCATACAAGAAGTGGTGTTTCTCTTGGTTCTAGCATTTTTTGGCATAAACTGACAGGCAAATATTCAGCTTTATCTCTCTGCTGTGCTAAACTCGGCTTTAGTCTGGTTCCTGGACTTTAGGGCTGTTCTGGTACCTTTGGAGTGGGGTGCCTTTGGCTCTTTGGCTCTCGCAACACTCTGTTAATCTGTAAGGAGTCAGGTTGATTCTTGTCTTCTTACAACTCTAGACTAGACTAAGATTGACTGAAAACTTCCTGCAGCCCCTCCCTTGGTAGGAAACGGGACTGGCCCACTTCTTCCCAAAAGGGGGAAGAATGGAATGGTAAGTTCCATTCTATCTAAAGATCTTTCTGCCTTTATATGCTGCCACCTGCTGGTGAACCATGTATTTAACATGTAATACAACAAATAACAGTTACATAGCAAAACAATTAATGCACAGTGTAAGAGGACCTGGAATAAAAACACAGATGACATTATGGTTAGCCTATTAGGAAAAGTAGCAGGGTGTAGAAATGGTAATACCACTCTGGGGTATTACACTGAGACCATCAGAGTGTTAGACATTCCGACAGAGAGACTCTTTGTTCTGCAGAGATGGGTTCTAGATGAACCCCTCTATAACATCTATATATCCTAATACGGCATATGGACCAGCCCTATTAGATAGGATCTGGTTGCTTAAATCTGACAATTAGAGATGAGCGAATATCTAACAAATCAGTTCAAAAATTTGACTATGGTCAGAACTGATTCTACCTGAATCCAAACTACTCCAATTGCCAAGAAAACTGGCATGTGACACTCTGAGGATTCCTAGGACTCGTATTTTTTCTCTCTTGTATTTCTCTCTTTTTTCAATCCTATTCTCTCTCCTTCCTCCCCCTTTCAAGCTCTTTAACACAATAAGAGCAATAGCGAATAATGTTAGAGTAAGACATATATAGTTTCGGGTAAACACATGGTTGAGGGTGTTAACAAACAGGGTGTTCAAAACACACGGCTTCATTGGATTAGTTATGCTTTTTTAAATTAAAAAAGTTCCAAAAATTATACCTTATCAGGGGAAGATGTTATTTAAACTCACAGAGTTATTGAAAAAAAAAATAATACTGGTTTGTTCTCAACTGCACAAGTATAAATGGTAGCACATTTTCCCACAGGATCAATTAAGCATGCCCTTCTACAAATACAGTGTACACTGGTATAGACCTACTAAAATGTGCTGAATAGCGCAAGTATGAGTACATTTCTATTGCTTCAGGGAAAATATTAAATTATACAATACCCACTAAAACTAATAGGCAATTTATTGAGGGACCATTTTTTCCAGCATCTGGCTAATAAGGCATATGAACAGGAGTTTGAATAATTGGATCAACCCTTTAAATCTTCTGAACAATGTGACATTTTACATTGCCTTCCATCCAACTGGCTGGTCATTTGAAGCTTTATTTGCCATACAAAACAACCCATTATGAGACACAAGATTCATTTTTCAATAGTGTACATTCACCTTAATGAAATATGCAGCTATTTCCAAATGGACCTGGAGCTTGGATTTGGACAGTTTTGGGGGTATTGGTTCTTTTTAACCGGCATTTGAAGGTGCTGTATTGACATGTTAGTATTTGGTTCAATGCCTTGTGACATAAAACACCATACCTTCTTTTTCAGCCCATGAATCAGAACTCACATTCATTTTTCTGTCTGCTACTGGAGACGTTTCTGCTGTGGTTCTTGTATTATGGGACAGGAAGCAGTCCTTACCGTCTTGTTGTATTAGTAACATAGTACATAAGGCCGAAAAAAAGACCTCTGTCCATCCAGTTCGGCCTGTTATACTGCAAGTTGATCCAGAGGAAGGCAAAAATAAATAACTGTGAGGTAGAAGATAATTTTTCACACTTAGGCCCCTTTCACACGGGCGAGTATTCCACGCGGGTGCGATGTGTGAGGTGAACGCATTGCACCCGAACTGAATCCAGGACCCATTCATTTCTATGGGGCTGTTCACATGAGCGGTGATTTTCACGCATCACTTGTGCGTTGCGTGAAAATCGCATCATGTTCTATATTCTGCGTTTTTCACGTAACGCAGGCACCATAGAAGTGAATGGGGTTGCGTGAAAATCGCAAGCATCCGCAAGCAAGTGCGGATGCGGTGCTATTTTCACGCATGGGTTCTAGGTGACAGTCTATTCACTGTACTATTTTCCCTTATAACATGGTTATAAGGGAAAATAATAGCATTCTGACTACAGAATGCATAGTATAATAGTGCTGGAGGGGTAAAAAAATAAAAATAAATGTTAACTCACCTTCTCCTCTTGATCGCGTAGTTCCCGGTCTCTTTACTTCTTTAATGATGAGCTGTGGGCTAAATGACCTGTGGTGACGTCAGATCACATGCTCCAATCACATGATCCATCACCGTGGTGATGAAGCATGTGATCTGACGTCACCACAGGTCCTTTAACCCACAGCTCATCATTAAACAAGTAAAGAGACCGGGAACTACGCGATCAAGAGGAGAAGGTGAGTTAACTTTTTTTTTTTTAACCCCTCCAGCACTATTATACTGTGCATTCTGTATTCAGAATGCTATTATTTTCCCTTATAACCATGTTATAAGGGAAAATAATACAATCTTCAGAACATCAATCCCAAGCCCGAACTTCTGTGAAGAAGTTCGGGTTTGGGTATCAAACATGCGCGATTTTTCTCACGCGAGTGCAAAACGCATTACAATGGTTTGCACTCGCGCGGAAAAATCAAGACGCCCGTGTGAAAGAGGCCTTAAGGGGAAAAAAATTCCTTCCCGACTCTAATCAGGCAATCAGAATAACTCCCTGGAGCAACGACCCCTCTCTAGTAGCTATAGCCTGTAATATTATTACACTCCAGAAATACATCCAGAAATAGTGACTGTGGCCCTCTTCCTAATCCTTTTCCCATTTGTGAGTGTTTTCATGTAAGAAGACTTTAAATTGAAAAGAGGATTAACGCTGCCGTATCTTGATTTTCTTTGTCAGTGTGCCGTCCTTAAAATGGATTGCAGCCGGCTCTGTCTGACTTCTATCTTTAGGTATAATGAGTGAATCGGCAGCCTTGTGACTCACCAGTTACTACTTCCCACCTGTCCCTTTCCTGTGAAGCTAATATGAGTACACGTCACTTCATATGAAATTCATGTGCAATCAAGAGGGAAAGAAGATGTGATAATTTCGATGCATGAACCTCTGAATGCCAAAAAACACAAGATACTCTAAGGCCCTATAATGTCAAATTATCAAATATTTAAATGGGGCTTATTAAAGGAGTAATCCAGGATCCAACGAGTCACTTAAAACCACCTTAATTACACATAACACACATGTAGGAGAAAGTTTGAAATACAGTGATCCCTCAAGATACAACGGCCTCAGGATACAATATTTTCAGCATAAAATGGTCTTTTCTGACCCATCGTAAGTTGAAACTAGACAACATACAATGTCTCAGACTCATATCCAACCAACCAAATCCACTTCTCTAGTTAGATAGCTGTATTAGTTGCTAGTTACCAGCTATTCCTGACTTTTATATGTAAGGACTTGTTTTCTCTGTCTTAGTTATCTGCTTATTTTTCTTAAATCTTCATTTTCTCTTATCTTGGATGACAATTTGGGTCTTTGGAAGCAATTAGTCAACTTACAATGGTTTAAACATACAATGGTCATCCTGGAACCATTTAATATTGTAACTTGAGCAGGGCCGGTTCCAGGTTCATGTGGGCTCTTGGATGATAAAGTCTCAGTGGGCCCCCTTGTGGTATTTTGCACAGCGCTTCCAGCAATTAAACTGCATGTATTATAGATTAAATACCTTACACAGAGCATGCTACATAGTGAATATATGTGAATCAGTCCTTATGTGCCAGTTTTATTTTCTACCCAATGTTTCAGTCCCTCAGGTCTACTCACAGATATGTGCCCCCTCACAGTAGATATGCCAAGATATGCCCCCTAATAGTAGATATACCAAGATATGCATCCCCTTCACAGTAGACATGTAAAAATATGTGCCCCCTCACAGTTGATATGCCAAGATATGTGACCCCTCACAGTAGATATGGCAAGATATGTTCCCCCTCACAGTTGATATGCCAAGATATGTGCCCCCTCAGAGTAGATATGCAAATATATGTGCCCCCTCACAGTAGATATGCCAAGATATGTGCCCCCTCACAGTACATATGCCAAAATATGTGCCCCTTCACAGTAGATATCCCAAAATATGTGCCCACTCACAGATTATATGCCAAGATATGTGCCCCCTTCACAGTATATCCCAAAATATGTGCCCCATCACAGTTTATATGCCAAGATGTGTGCCCCCTTCACAGTAGATTGGCCAAGATATGTGCCCTCTTACGGTGGATATGCCAAGATATGTGCCCATGCCCCCTTCACAGTGGTTATGCCCAGATGTGCCCTCTTCACAGGAAGTGAAAAAAACTAACAATAAATATTTCTCGCCTCAATCACCTGCTGCTGCTGTTGTGGAGTGCTGGCGGCTCAATGGTCTGAGGGGAGCAAATAGTTCCCTGCTTTAGTGGCATGCCTACGGTGCTTGGCACCCGGGGTGGCTGTTGGGAGAAGTCTTCCTGCTTCACCATTCAGAGCGCCGCGGGTCTGAAGAAGGGGAGGAGCGCGAGATGCTGAGTGGTAAGTGACAGGACCCAGCTCTGCAGGTATGCCGGGTGCTGACGCCGGCCTTGAACTTGAGGGACCACTGTATACTTTCCATTCCGAAGTTGCATGCTCAAGAACCCAGTGAACCTCTTCTGAAAATCCAGCTCCCACCTACGTCAAATCTTTATTTTATTTTTTATTTTATTTTATTAAGCAAATTGACAGCATACAAAAATAGATAAATTACAAATGCCTCCCTCCACCACGACCACCAAGATGACCAGAAGAGGGGAAAAAAGCACCTTTACATCACCTATGTGACAGGTGGAGTCACTAGTTTGATCTAGATGATCAAACCAAAATTTCTAAATTACAGACCAATCCCTAGCCGTTATTAGATATAAATGTCTAAACTCGAGTACTATAGAATTTGAGACAGACATCTCCCAAGCCTGAACTGTAGGAAAACTTGATAACCAAACTTTAGCAATTGCATTGCTCTCCACAAATAACAATTTATATACTCTTGCAAGTTCACTTGGACTCAATAAAAGCAGAGTAAGTTCCCCAAGGATACAATACCATGGATCCAAGAGGATACTAACCCCGCATTTACCATAAATATACTTGAACCTCCTGCCAATATCTGAAAAACTTTGGACAACGCCACACAAGATTGATCCAATCTGCCCCTACAGCAGCACATCTGGGGAACTGGTCAGAATCTCTCAGTTTATTAGAAAATAGAAATTTGTCCAAATAATACAGTTTAAGTATCATCTTTAAATTGCATTAATCTGTGGATGGAATTATAAGAATGCTGATAGATCATCTGCCGTTTTTCCTGGTCCAGAAAAAAAACACATATCACTTAGCCATCTATCCTGTGATACAAAATGGAATTCAGATGGATCCACTTTCAGTAGCACCTAATATAGCTTTGATATGAAGCCTTTATTAAAAGGGTTATCCCATGAGTGATGCAAAAAATAAAAATCAGACATCATATAGTACATAACAATCTCTTTCTAACAAAGCTAGAACCATCTCTGTACCTCACATAGATCCAGAGATCTCCACATTCATTGCTCTGATAGATTTATATGAAGCTGCAGCTAAGGGGGTGTGTCTCTGCTCTCCCTATCACAGCTCAGGGGGCGTGTTTCAGCTCTCCCTATCACAGCTCAGGAGGCGTGTCTCAGCTCTCCCTATCACAGCTCAGGGGGCGTGTCTCAGCTCTCCCTATCACAGCTCAGGAAGCATGTCACAGCTCTCCCTATCACAGCTCAGGGGCGTGTCACAGCTCTCCCTATCACAGCTCATGAGGCAGTTGAAGGATGAAACTGAGCATGTGTGGTCATCCCAGTGAGCAGGACAAATAAATAAGAAAAAAAAAAAAACAACAGGTGGCGCTTTAGATATACATTTTATTTTAAATAACTGAGTGGCTATGCTAAATTTTTAATTACATGCAATTACAAAAGTATTCAGATCCAGGTGCTGGTTTGAAAACTGTAGAATATTTTTCGATAGACAACCCCTTTAAGAAAAATTTTGACTATAAACTCAACTGAACGGTTGGATTGTACCTCAACATATACTTATTTTTAGTGCCACAAAAAGCATAATATAGTTGAATATAACAAAATTGATGAACTTCTATAGGGTCAGAAAGTGTAGAAAAACCCTCAAAAAGAATTAAAGTAATCTCCATGAACCACTGTGAAATCAACGTCACTCCCTACTTTTTAAAAAAATGCCTTAATTAGATGGGGGACGGTAAGTATGCACAAAATCAGCACTTCAGCAGCGCTGTCACAGGAGCTGATCGGTGACGGGATCGATAAAGTAAAATCACTTTTATTTTATTAAAAACAGTGCGTTTCAAGGGCGGATCAACCTCTTCCTCAGATAATACAAACATTTTTGACAGTTCTCTTATTTAAAAGGAGTTGGTTTTGGCATGCAGGCCACCAGCAGAGGTCAAAGTTAAAAAAAGAAAAGGGGGAAGTATGTACTGGGAATGCTGAATAAGATACACATAATGGAAATAGTTTAAAACAATCAACTAGCGATAGAAAAAAGTGTATAATAGTGGGAAAATATTTAAAAGTCAGTGTAAATAATAAAGTTATGAAGTTAAATTATGGAATGTGATTATTGTTCTTAGAATTGATGTGTAGTAGTGAAATGAGAAATAATGACAAATTCAATGTAAAATATTGCTGTACTTATCAGATTGGTAATTAATATCAAGATTATTAAAGTTACTTGGATAACAATAATTCTATAATGGTAAAAAAGATAAAGACCCCCAGCACGTATCTTAATCAAATAAACCCAAAACCAGTGCTGAAACACTGTGTATGGATAAAGTTCCTTACATACATAGTGTATGATTTTATAAGAAGCTAAACAATCCCATAGTTTCAGATGTTTTAACTTGGTGACTATAAAGTACATCGAGGATTTATTCTAGCCGGTTTACCCTTCCAGGCTAATAATACTATGCATTGCCTTAAAGGGGTGTGTGCCAGAAACATATTCTACATTTTTCAAAGTGGCCCCTGGATCTGAATTCTAATGTAATTGCATGTAATTAAAATGTTAGTATAGCCAATCAGTTATTTAATAAAATGTATCTGTAGCGCCACCTGCTGTTTCTTCTTTTCCTTATTCTTTGTCCATCTCACTGAACCAGATCAAACCTGCTCAGTTTAAATCTTCAACTACTACCAGCCATGTATTGTCATGTACGATATGGTGTCTGATTTTCATTTTTTACATTAATCATGGCTTAACCACTTTAAAGACACCATAATTAATCCAGATCAAGGAATTACCCATCACATCCTTTACCAGTTTTCCATTCTAGGCTATGGACAGATTGTCATTTCCACTGTGGATGGATCCAGAACTACTTCTCTCCCTGGCACATGCACAATTGGGGTGGAGGATTCAGGAGTATGCTCATCAGCCCCATCCACAGTGGAAGTGACATCCCTGTCCTTGGACCAGACCAGAAACCTAGCTGAGGATGTGATTTTGGCAGAAGTTGGGCTTTCAGAAGAGAAATATCAAATCACCAGGAGGACGATCCATGCAACTTCACAGCAGTAAATATACATTTTATTCTACAGATTTGTTCTGTGTAATTAAGGTAACTTTGCAAAAAACGCTTGGTCTCACAGAACCCCTTGAAGTATACTGTAATCCTGAATATGCTAGCTTAAAGGGTTTCTATCACCTCGTTTTGACATAATTAGCTATCAGACACTAGCGATCCGCTAGTGTCTGCTCTACCAAACAATGCTATTATAATACCTTTGTGTGCAGCCATTTGCCTAAAAAACAAACTTTTATTGATATGCTAATGAGCCTCTAGGTGCTATGGGGGCGTCTTTTCAGCACCTAGAGGCTCGGTCTACTCACTCAAAATGCCGCCCAGTGCGTCCCTCCAGCACGCCCATCTCCTCTGGAATGCGATCATCCCTCTGAGCCAGCGTACGAATTCTCGCGCCTGCGCCGTGCACGTCTGTAACACCAGTTTATGGATATAAGCAATGATGGGGTTGTAATACTCTGTATCTCTATCTTTTTAAAGTCCTCTGCAGAATACAAGGCTGGAAAAAAGGTCCTTGCAAACTTGTCTGTAATTCCCAGACAAGAGGGGTATAGGAATAAAATATGGCTGACCGGGCCATGTCAAAGTGTGAAAGGGTGTATTAGAAACTTTACTGCATTGCTATAAGCCTTAAACAGTGAATACCTGTCACGACCCTGGGTCTTGGTCGTGACTCCTTGGGAGCCGCATGCAGTTACCCGCGGTTTTGGTGTTGTGACAACCGCAGCTGGGGGCACTTAGTGGTTTGCCTCAGGTGCGGTTGCCGCGGATAACACGCATGCGTGCGGTTGCCCTTGGCAACGTGTTTTATGTGCACTCCCTTTGTGTGTTTGTTGTGCACGAGATTGTGTTGGTTGTATGCACTTGGACACCTCCCTTCACCTGCGGTGGCCCGCGGCAACGTCTGGTGTTGTGTGCATGTGGTGGCAGGGTCTCGGCCTGCTGGTTGTTCTTCAGGACACGGCTGCCACGCATGCCGTTGCCAGCGGTAACAGGTGAGTGAGTGTGTGTGCTATTTCCCTTTAAGTTGGTGTTTTCCCTTCTCTTCTGTGGTGTAGGAAGGGTTAACCCCCTTCCCAGTGTGTGTGAGTCACTGGGTGTGTCTGGCCGTTTGGGTGTGGCCACTTGGCCTATAAAGCCTCAGTCCCTGGCTGGGTTCAGTAGGTTGCTCTCAGCCATGCTGGCTGGAGCAGCCTCCTGTATTTAATAGAGCCTTCCTCACCCCCACTTTTTTCATTGATTTGACCACATGGTCTCTTTTTTGTCACCTGTGGTCGCACATGGTATATGCTGTTTTTTTCTGTGTACCAACTTCCCCTGAGGAGTCGACACGACAGAAACGTGCCACGTCGGGAGGTCTGAAGAAATTGCATTTTAATAGCGCTAGTGATCAGGTCCATAACTAGGGACAGGTATCCAGACGGGGCGTCCTGATTAGGGCGAACTCTGTGTAGATAGGCAGTATGGGAGCAGTCCCCTTCCCCCGAATGTAAGGGTGAGATAGGGTACAAGAACACAACTCCTCCTGACAATCTGCCAATACGTGATACCGTCCGGTCCAGGCAACAAACAGAGCCAAACTGATCCTAGCCACCTGGTTGGTCGGGTAAGACTGCTTGCGTCCTCACAGGCGCAGCAGGTCCATTTATTTACCTTTTCTCTACCAGCGGTGGGGTACCTAATTGGACCCCCTATATGTTTGTATGTCATGTTGATGCATCCCTTGGTGTATTTTAATGTATACTCTATAAAAGTTATATTTTAATAAGGATATTTACCCACGCCTTCTTGTGCTGGGCCTTTACGCATATTGAACCTTGAAATATCAGTGAGGCTTGGTCAACCACTAGCCCCATTCAATTATTGTAACACTAGATTCCCCCCTAAACTAGAGGTAGACTTAGGTCCATCTACTAGCCTCCTAAACCCATCAGGATTGATAACCTTGACTTATCCATACAAAACTATTAAAATATTACAAAGTTTCAGATCTTTGCTTGTACTTGAATTACATACGTTTTGTCTGCTCTCTGCAAATATATTTTTGCATGATTTCCTATGTGTCTGCATCCAGCCCACTCTTTTAATCCTGGTTATTTCTGTGTCCCTGGTTTACAAGTGCACTTATACCTGAGACCGTGATTACTCCCAGTGGTGTGCTAAGGGGAACGGGGCGGAGGGACGGTCCACATCGGGTGCCACTGTCAGGGGTGTGCCAGAGCCTAGAAGCAATGAGTGCTTCCATCAATACAGATGGGAGCTGCGGTCCTGTCACTCACTGCTCAACTCCCCGTGGTCCTCCCCTTCTTCAGGCTGGTAGCGCACAGAAGAATGAAGCAGGGAGACTCCCCACTCCACCATTCAGCCTGCAGACAAAGATCGCACTTCTGGTCTGTGTGGGAGGAGCCTGCAGCCCAGGAATCTGCCTAAGCTCCTCCCACACAGGGCTGCAAAGCGATCTGTGTCTACAGGGGAGAGAAGACTGTGAGCTTCAGAAATGGGACAAGGTAAGTAGTTACTGTGTTTTTTTTTTTTTTTTTTACAGAGGGGACACAGACGGCATTTCTACCATTGAAGAGGCACAGGGGGCATTACTACTACAAAAGGGGCACAGAGGGCAATACTACTACAAAGGGGGCACAGAGGGCTTTACTACTACAAAGGGGGCACAGCAGGCAATACTACTATGAAGGTGGCACAATGGGCATTACTACTATGGAGGGGGCACAATGGGCATCATTAGTATGGAGGGAGCACAGAGGGCATTACTACTGTGAAGGGGTAGACATAACTGTTATGAGGCACTGAGTGGGCATTATTAGTGTGAAGGAGGCACAACGGGCATTACTACTGTGAAGGGACACAAAGGGAATTACTCCTGTAATGGAGGTGGGCATAACTGTTATGGGGAACTGAATGGGCATTATTACTGTGAAGGGGGCACAGAGGGCATTATTACTGTGAAGGGGCACAATGAGGGCATAACTACTCTGAAGGGGCACAGATAGGGCATTACTACTGTAAAAGGGGCACAGAGAGGGCATAACTATTGTAAGGGGGCACAATGTGGGAATAACTACTGTGAAGGGGGCACAATGAAGGGATAAGTACTTTAAATGGGCACAATGTGGACATAACTGCTGTGAAAGTTGTACAGTGAGGGCATAAATACTATGAGGGGGCACAGTGTGGGCATTTATACAGTGAGGGGGCACAATATGGGCATAACTACCATGAGGGGGCACATATCTGGACAAAACTACTGTGAAGGTTGTACAATGAGGGCAATACTACTGTGAGGGGGTACAATTTTTTTTAAGGATTTGGGGGGTGTCAGAGAAAGGCCCCGGGTGCCAAACACCCTAGGCACGCCAGTGTTCACTCCAAATCCTGCGCTTTAGTTTGTATTTTATACTCCTATGCTCTCAAATAAACCTGGTTTCACTTTTTGATCTTAACTGTTATCTTCCACCGGCACTAGTCTGGTTACTATGACTTCATGACCTCCTAAGCAAAAAGCAACTAACCTACTTACTGTGTTAGGGTACTTTCACACTAGCGCTAGTGTGATCCGGCAGGCAGTTCGTTCGTCGGAGCTGCCTGTCGGATCCGCCGATCAGTGTGACAACTGACAGCATTTGTAGACGGATCCGGATGCGGATCCCTCTACAAATGCATTGCAAGAACGGATCCATCTCTCCGCTTGTCATGCGGATGGACAGATCCGTCTTGCAGTCTTTTTCACAGTTTTTAGATTGTCCTTCAGTTGTTTTGCAATGCCGGATCCGGCACTAATACAAGTCAATGGGAATTAATGCCGGATCACAGTGATTGGCTGACGTACAAGAGTGGAGGCCTCATTGCAAAGATCAAACTGGTCCCTCATTATGTGACTCAGTTTTACTACCAGAACATATGAACTTGTTGTTTTTTCCCTTCCTTGACTACGGGCCCAGTTCGTTTGATGACAAGGCACTCCCACTGTCAAAGGGAGTCATTCACAGGAACTCTCTAACCAAAATCAAATGGTACAAAACCAACCAGGACTGGTCCCACTCTCTCCTAGAGTCCCATAGTAGTTGTATGGTCTTCCTCTCTGATGCATACTCTCTTGTCACATCTTCCTCCAATAAGTTCTTTCTCTGCAACTTTCCCAATTCAAATGTTATGACACAATATAACAGCAATGACAGTTTAATCCACAATAATGTTGGGATATTGAAGCCATATCCTCCCAGATCACCACTTGCGTAGGCTTAACAAATAGTGTTAGAAATATTGGGCCAGTCAATTTTACCTTGGGCTATAGGATATATATATAGTAGCAGTACATTTTAAATGCATGCACCCCCTTAGGCTAATTGCTACATTAAGAGTTCTGAGACAAATTTATCTATGAGCTGAAGACTTGGACCCATCCACAAAACTGCTTGACAGCCTTTTTCATATTCACGATGGAGACGAAATGTCCGTGCGTAGACTAGGTTCTCCAGTTTTAAGCAGAAATTGCATTCAATGAGATAAGATTATTGAAATGAGAAAACATAGTAGTTCAGGGACATCTTTATGGAAGCCCCATGCTGTGTTCAAAGCGGTTTAAATTCCACAACAACATCTAAATTTGAGGTGTTTCAGGCTCATCTTGTATCATTAGCAGGATGCAATTTTCACTTTGATGGAATTTTACTTTTCAATTTAAAAAGAGACCAATTAGTCCCTTTCCGTATAAGACTGCACGAATATTGTTAGATTCTATTTAAAAAAACAAAAGTTATAATTTTGACTTGAAGATTGATCGATCGTCATGGCATTTATTGTTTTATCTGCTTGTTACATGAGATTGGATGATCAGCTACCTGGTCTATGAAGGTGTCTATCAGTATAAGAAACTGGTCTTCAGGCACAGATCAATTCAATCAAGTACATCTGAAATATATAAACAGCTTTGGAAATAGCATTAATTAAACACATCCTACAACTCTGTGTATACAGCTAATTTACGCAACTATGTGTTACTTACTATAAGCAGTTTACGCTAGTCTAAACCTGTGGCCAGGTGTTACCCTCTTCCACATTACCAAGCTACAGATAGTAAAAGTTGGCAGATTGAAGGGAGTTATGGGGTAGTCCAAGGTAATTATGAGTCTCTGGCAAGCCTTAAAATAATGTATCCAGGTATGTGACTGCGGCAGCCAATCACTGTCCTTAGAGGTAGCCTGCTGAAGACTGGTGATTGGTTGAATTGGTCACATGCCATATCCAGGCATGTAACCACTGGGGTTTGTGGCACCAGGAGAACTGAACCAGTGCCTCAAGAACAGCGACGGAGAAAGGGGTGAATGTAACTTTATTTTTTCTTAAGCCATTTTAAGGCTTGTCCAAGATTTTTTATTATTTCGGGAACCCTTATAAGCTGGCCATACACATGAGATGGCTGTCATTAAAAAGTTATATCTGCTGACTCTACCCAAAGATGCACATTCAGATCTCCTAGGTGTTGTTTGATGGGAGAGGAAAAATGGAGCTTCCAGACACCGCTGAGGGTGGCCTGTTGCTTGCCGAAAAGAAAATATAAGTCTTACTGAGATCCTGCACTTGCTTTAAGGGGACACAACAGAAGCTTCCATACATATTGTATCCACCGCGTATGGTCAGCTTAAAGGGATTCTGTCACCTGGATTGTGTCTATAGAGCTGCGGACATGCGCTGCTAGATCGGCGCTAGCACGTCCGCAATATACATTCCCCATAGCTCTGAGTGCTTTTATTGTGTCAAAACAACGATTTTATATATGCTGTATGTAAATGAGGCCAGTAAGGAGCCCAAGGGGCTGTTACTAACGTTTCTGGTCCCCAGCCCCGCCCACTGTGAAGGAGCCCAGCACCGCCCGCATCCTCCGAATCTCCTTCTCGCTCTCCGACGTCACAAAGTTAGAGCGCCGTAATCTCGCAGCTAGCACATGCGCAGTTCGTTCCCTGAGGCTGATGCCAGCACAGGGAAGGAACACTATTCCGGCACTGACATGCAGCGTACTCACGCATGCGCGATATTACGGCGCTCTAACTTTGTGAAATCGGGGAGCAAGGAGGAGATTTGGAGGATGCGGGCGGTGCTGGGCTCCTGCACAGTGGGCGTGGCTGGGCACCAGAAATGTTAGTAACAGCCCCTTGGGCTCCTTACTGGCCTCATTTACATATATAAAATTAGAAATGTGCCTTTATTCTAGATGCTTTGGAAAACTATCTGCACTAGTGGAGGTATTCTTCCAGGTGCAGCATCATGTAGAATGCAGCATCAGATTTAGAAAGATGCTACAAGTATGTAAAGATCAATTAGTTCCATCCCATTAGTAGTGCCCTAAATGGATACACTACTTCTTATATCTAAAATAACACTCCAAGCTAAAATGTCCCATTCACTCCGTACACCAAGTCCTCTACTACTGCCTGGACAGTTATGAAAGACAGACGTTGGTGGCTGTCTTGGTGAATAAAGCTGACATACCGCACATGACTAGATTCAGCTTTGCAAACAGAGCTCTCTCCATGTGTAGTGCGCCCACTTGTAGTTCCAAGGGCACAGTGGCAAACTGAATGGGCGCCATTAGAGCCGTCTCATTAAAAGATTTCACCACCAAGGACTTCTCTAGGTGCTGAACTGGGATGTGGTATTGATTAACCAAGGCCTGATGCTGGAAGTTTTCTACTGAACCTGAATCCAGGAAGGCCTCCTTGGTGAACTGTCTACCACCGCAGGACAGTGTCATAGATAAAGTTACTAATCTTAGATAAAATGACTAATCTTCATCCAGGGTCGTCAATCCTACCAACCATAGGCTTTAGAGCTTCCTAGCTTGAGATAACACATATAAGCATAGGGTCTCTTATCTCCAAAATACATACATAGGTTGTTAGAATGTCTATGCATGCACCTTTCCCAGGGCTGTCTTTAATATTGATTGGACCCTGGGCAAGAATTTACTCGGGCTCCCTGGATCCCGTCTTCCCACACCCTATCACCCTAGTGGTTCTGGTGACTATAGTGTTCCTTAATATAGAGAAAAAAAAATCAGCACAAAAGTATTAAACAAAATGACTGTATAATTATTCTAAAAATTAAAAAGCACAAATTCTGACACAAATACATAGTATTTTGCAGATTACTTTTTTTTTTTTTTTACAATGTGCAGATTGTACTTAACAACTAACCCCTCCCTCCCCCCTCTCCATCCCCCCCTTCTACAACCACCCAGCATCCTTACTCACATAAAACAAGTAATATATATATATATATATATATATATATATATCTTAATATATCTTACAGTGAATTACTCTGAATACTTACAGTTCTGAAGACTCCAGCGGCTCAGGATCAGTGCTCTGGGCAGCTGGACTCAGGGCTGGAAGTGGGCACCGCTCTGCAGTTCAGGAAAAATAGAGGGGCTTGGCTCACCCTAGTGTTGCAGTGCCTCCGCGAGACGTCACGGCGCGCGGCGTAAGCAAAGGGCAGGGGTGGTCGGGAGGAGGAGCAAGCAAGTACCATATTTTTCACCCTATAAGATGCACTGGCCCATAAGACGCACCTAGGTTTTAGAGGGGGACAATAAGAAAAACAAAAATTTCATTATACCTCAGGTCAGACCACCAATCAGACCACCTATGTTAATCAGACCTCAGTTAATAAGACCCCAATAAGACCTCAGATCAGACCCCCAATCAGACCTCAGCTCAGACCCCAATATGAATGACCCCCAATCAGACCTCAGATAAGAGGCCCATGCCTCTCATCAGCCCAGTGTAGCCTCATATCAGCCTCCAGTAGCCTCATAGCAGCCCCTAGTAGCCTTATAGCAGCCCCCAGTAGCCTTATAACAGCCCCCATTAGCCTCATAGCAGCCCCCATTAGCCTCATAGCAGCCCCCAGTAGTCTTATATCAGCCCCCAGTAGCCCTATACCAGCCCCTAGTAGCCTTAAAGCACCCCCTAGTAGCCTCATAGAATCCCCCATTAGCCTCATAGCAGCCCCCTAGTAGCCTTATAGCAGCCCCCAGTAGCCTTATAGCTCCCCCCAGTAGCTTCTCATCAGCCCCCAGAAGTGTCAATCAGCCTCATATATATAAAATAAAATAAACACTTACCTCTCCTGCTCCTGGATCCCGCCTCTCCTCTCCTCCAGCGCGATCTGCATCCTCCTGCTGTCGGCTGTGCTGTGAAGGCTGCGCTCAGCTTGACATCACAGAGCACCTCACGCTGTGTGCAGCCCTGCACAGCCGACAGCCGAGGACCAGGAAACGGTGAGTACAAAGTCTTCACCGCTTCCTGGTCCTCCGGTACTAATTTACGACAATGTCATTGAATTTGTGGGCAGTGGCCAGCGGGGCTCAAGAGGTAACTGCCTTTGGACCCCCCAGGAGGCCCTGACTTTTCCTCCGTCAGCCTGATTTTGTCCACCTGCATAGGTTCTGGTGTAGCCACTGAAGCAGAAGGAAACGTAAGGTCTCTTCTCACAATACAGGTGGTGAGAGAAGTCAAGCCCCCAGAATAGAATGTCACAACCTGCCACAACCTACCAACTTATCCTTAGGAGGCAGTGGAAGATGTACCACTGGGTTCTTCAAATATTCTGCAAAAAGTTTCCAGGAACTCCTTTTACTGGTAACCATCCCACCCATAATGCTTAAGCCCAAGCTAGGACCTGACCAGACAGATGTGAAATCATGAATACCATCCTGACCCAGTCTGCCGGCAACTGGTCATACAACAACTCAAAATGGCTTGTACATTGATTTATGAATCCTCAAGACAGCTTGGGATCACCTTCATAGCATGGAGGAGGTGAAAAATTTTGGGCCGGAACCTCGTGTGGGAGTAGCTTGAGGAGGTAGTACGAATGCTGTGGCTGCTGCCATTGGTTGGTGTACTAGAACCCTAGGAACCTAAAGCTCAGGCAGGAACCAATCATTGGCTGGAAGCAAATAGGGTACCAGTCCTTATCCTTTAAGAGTCAGAAGGTGCACACATGTAGTAAAAGGCCTGGTGATCTTGGCAGAATTGTGTAGGCTGCAGCCTGCAGAGAACACACGGGACATAGGTGGCAATGACCTCAGCTGGTAAGTAGCAAGGGGTTAGCAGATCCTGGTTGCCGGCTTTAGAGAATAAAGGTGATAAACACTGTGCCTGTGCTTGCCCGAGAGGGCAAAACAACTGCACTGTCATGAGGTGTTGACTCAAGGGTCCTTCATACAGCATCCAGATGAACCTCAACTCTTTTATTTATAATCCAATTGTAAGATCCTCACCTGCTTTGCACTCCAGGGGAACCAAGAGGGGTCCTCGTGGAGTTGCGGGACAGGTTATGCGTGTCTCTGATGCACCAGCGCTGACCTCTTTGCGAGCCAGTGCGGAGATGCGTTCGCGTGGACATCGGAGGGGAGGACCGTTGGAGTCCCGGGGACAGAGTGGCCAGGCGAGTGACAAGACGCCGCGGCCAGGGTTGTCTCCGTTGTCTCCTGAGACTTCCGTTTCCACATCTGGGTCCACACGCTCGCATACTCGCGCTGAGTCAATCATGCGTCCGTGCGTACGCACAAGGGCAGGTTCGCAAAGGGATACACGGTCGCGAGTACGCGCTTCTTATGCACTTCGTCGACCAGTGGCGCATATTATACTGACTCACAAGAGCAAAGTGGATTAGGGAGCCAGCCATGGGTTAATCAACTTGTGATTGCCTTAGGCCTTGTACTCAGGTGCAGGGCAATTTGTTCACCTATGGTAGTGGACACTTGGCACCCTAGGATTGGTCAGCAGGCATTTAAAAGGAGGTCTCTCAGGGTGATCAGTGCCCACTGTTATTTTCCCTCAACCAGGTATAGGTCACAACTCCTAGTGACTGAAGACTGCCAGGAACTTTGTCCTTTACAGCGGACCCAAGATCTGGAGTGACTCGACTGCCAAGTGCACAGCATCATTCAGCACTGGTTGGGACTATTCCTGGAATCTCCTTGCCTGGTTTTTTGTTATTATTCCTTGTTACCAGCAAGTGTCCTGGACATTTATGTTTCTGGTGAATAAACACCTTTTTGCTTTAATCACTGGTCTGTTTGTTGGTGCCTTGCGATACAGAACAGTGGGCCCAACTAACAGTTGCCATGGACAAGATCCAGCAGCAGCTGAATGAATTAACGGGAGCCGTTAACCTGCTGTTCCAACGACGCCCAAATATACCAGCAGCCGCTGCAGCGCAAATCCAAGAGCAACTGACAACTGTGATGGAGGAGGTTCAGCAGCTTATCCAGGGAGCCTCAGCACTACCCGTCACTATCGCAAGGCATCAAACAGAACCTAAGATCCCTCTGCCTGACCCCTTCACAGGAGAGCGACAGGAGTTCTTAAACTTCAGGGACTCCTGTCTCCTTTATTTCCAGTTACGACCGATGGCTTCTGGCACTCTCAGGCAGAGAATTGGGATTGTAATGTCACTGCTACGTGGAGACCCCCAACGTTGGGCATTTAACTTGCCTCAAGACCATACAGCTTTTTCGTCAGTGGATGCTTTCTTCGAGGCTATGGCTGTGATTTACGATGACCCGGATCGTACTCGCACCGCAGAGACCAATCTTGAGCATATTCAACAAGGCCGCCGCCCAGCTGAAGAATACGCTGCAGAATTCAGGCGATGGGCAGCTTTCACCACCTGGGGCGACGCAGCCCTACGCCATCGCTTCCATTTGGGACTTTCGGATGCGGTCCGGGATCTTCTTTTGGCCTTGCCTACCCCCTTCTCGTTGGAAATGGCTATTTCTCAGGCAATCGATGCCGACAGGCGAATCCGTGAGAGGCGAGTGGAACGGTCGTCTCGGTTTTCATCCTCTCGACCACATCCAGGGCCTCTAAAATCGGCCGAAGAGCCAATGGAGGTTGGATCCTCCCATCCCACACAGGCAGAACGAGCTCGTCGCCAACAGAAAGGCCTGTGCCTATTTTGCGGAACGTCTGGACACCTTGTTAAAACCTGTCCCCTCCTGCCGGCGGGAAACGAATGAACCTAGGGGGCATAGAGGAGAACCCCCTAGGTGCTATTATCCCTCCTCCAAGCCGGGTGATGGTATCCATATCCTTACGGTGGCAAGACAAGGTCCATGAGTTTTCAGCACTAATCGATTCTGGGGCCGCTGGGAATTTTGTGGACTCAACCTTGGTTCGTCGACTTGGCATCCCGTTGATTCAGCCGAAAACCACCATGTCAGTGACCGCGATTGATGGCTCCCCTTTTCAAGATGGTCGTGCAGTGTGGATGACTCCGGGAATACAGGTAACGGTGGGGGCTGATCATCGGGAGACCTTAAGCCTTTTTGTCCTTGACATGCCATCCACTCCCGTGATTTTGGGTCTCCCTTGGTTAAGGCTCCATAATCCAGTAGTGGACTGGCGCTCGGGTCTTATCTGTCAGTGGAGTATGGAATGCCTTACTAAGTGCATTCGTCCCGACCTGTCACTAGCCTCCATGGAAGTATTAAGTACTTTACCACAGCAGTATCATAATTTCCGAGATGTGTTCAGTCCTCAGGGGGCTGATGTATTACCTCCCCACAGGTCATATGATTGTCCTATAGACCTGTTGCCAGGCACCATGCCACCACGAGGGCATCTTTATAATCTCACTGGGCCTGAGGTTCAGGCTCAGCGGGAGTATATTAAAGAGAACCTTGAGAAGAATTTCATTCGTCCATCCACTTCCCCTGCTGGAGCTGGATTCTTCTTTCTGGAGAAGAAGGATGGAGGCTTGAGACCTTGCATCGATTATCGTGCCCTTAATCGGATTACGGTGAAGAATCGGTATCCACTGCCTCTGATTGCTGATCTGTTTTCTCAGGTGGCAGGGGCCCGAGTCTTCACCAAACTCGATTTAAGGGGTGCTTATAATTTAGTTCGCATTAGAGAGGGTGACGAATGGAAGACCGCATTTAATACCAGAGACGGGCATTACGAGTATCTCGTGATGCCTTTCGGTCTCTGTAATGCTCCCGCGGTCTTCCAGGAGTTCATCAACGATGTTCTCAGAGATTTCTTGGATAGATGTGTTGTTGTCTATTTAGATGACATACTAATCTACTCTTCGGATCTGGTCTCTCATCGGAGACACGTGTGTCAGGTTTTCCAGAAGCTGAGGGAGAACCGCCTCTATGCCAAACTTGAGAAGTGTCTGTTTGAGGTGAAGGAGTTGCCTTTCCTGGGGTACATTATCTCGGAAAAGGGATTGGCTATGGACCCATCCAAACTTTCTGCTGTCTTGGATTGGCCTCAACCTAAGGATCTTAAGGGGTTGCAGCGTTTCTTAGGCTTTGCCAACTTCTACCGCAAGTTTATTAAGAATTTTTCTGCGATAGTAGTACCTCTCACCAACCTCACTAAGAAGGGAGCTAATCCTTCTAAGTGGACGAGAGAGGCAGTCAGAGCCTTTGAGACGCTGAAACAGGCCTTTTGCACGGCACCAATTCTTACTCATCCAGACACCTCCAGACCTTTTGTTCTCGAGGTCGATGCCTCAGAGGTCGGTGTAGGGGCAGTTCTCTCACAGTATTCTGGGGACCCCGAGAGGTTACATCCCTGTGCCTTCTTCTCTCGGAAGCTCTCTCCAGCCGAGTGTAATTATGATATCGGCAATAGAGAGCTTCTGGGAGTAAGATTGGCTTTTCAAGAGTGGAGACATTGGCTAGAGGGTGCAGAACATCCCATCACGGTTTACACTGACCACAAAAATTTGGAGTATCTAGAGAGTGCCAAAAGACTCAACTCCCGACAAGCCAGGTGGGCATTGTTTTTCACCCGCTTCAATTTCCGCCTCACTTATAAACCAGGTTCCAAAAACGTGAAGGCAGATGCCCTGTCCCGCTGCTTCCCTGAGGCTGCTTCCGTCCTGGACTCTGAGCCAGAAACCATTCTCCCAACTAAATGTTTTCTTGCTGCCCTGGGGGCCGCAGAAGTAATGGAGGACTTGTCCTCTCTTCTTGAGCCCTCACAGGCAGAGAGTCCACCTGACAAACCCGAGGGTCGATGGTTCGTACCCATTAACCTTCGATTGGAGGTCATCCGACAGCTTCATGACTCAAAGTCTGCCGGGCATTTGGGTGTTAAAAAAACACTTGCCCTTGTTAAACGTCATGTGTGGTGGCCCAACATGTCCGTGGATGTTAAGGCCTATATCCAGGCATGTACTGTTTGCTCCAGATGTAAACCGTCCCGGTCTGCCCCTTCTGGGACTTTACTCCCACTGCCTATTCCCCAGGCTCCATGGACTCACATTTCCATGGATTTCATCACAGATTTGCCAAGGTCCTCTGGAAGTACGGTAATCTGGGTAGTGGTGGACCGTTTTAGTAAAATGGCCCATTTTATCCCACTCCCTGGATTGCCCTCGGCCAGAGAATTGGCAGATCTGTTCTTGAATCATGTCTTTCGATTACACGGAGCGCCGGATGACATTGTTTCAGACAGAGGAGTGCAATTCATCTCCCGCTTCTGGCGTTCTTTCTGCTCCCGATTGGGTATTAATTTGTCTTTTTCTTCTGGTTTTCACCCAGAGACCAACGGTCAGACGGAAAGGACTAACCAGACCCTGGAGCAATATCTCCGGTGCTTCGTGTCAGACTGCCAGGAGGAATGGGCAGCGTATCTACCCTTTGCGGAGGTGGCTTATAATAACTCTGAGCATGCTTCCACTAAGATGTCTCCGTTCAGGTGTGTGGGGGGCAGGGATCCAAGACTCTCTTCTTTGGCCGGACCCTCCACTGACTCACTGGTGGTGGATCAGTGGTTCAAGGATAGACGTCCCATTTGGTCGTCGGCCCAGCGGAATCTCCGCAGTGCGGTGGCGCAACAGAAGAAATTTGCTGATCGTCATCGCACCGTAGAGCAAAAGTTTAAGGTGGGAGATCAGGTGTGGGTCTCCACCCGGAACATTCCGCTGCGTCAGCCATCTTCCAAGTTGGGTCCTCGATTCATTGGCCCATACCCAGTGACACAAAAGATCAACCGAGTTACGTACAAGGTTGCTCTTCCACCGTCGATCCGAGGAGTGAACACCTTTCATGCTTCTCAAATCGGCAGCCGACTCCGCTCCCTTCATTCAGACCCCATCCCCGCTGGAGGTCCAAGGGGTACTGGAGTTCGAAGTGAACAGAATTTTGGACTCTCGTTTTGTCCAAAGGTCTCTTCAATACTTGGTGGACTGGAAGGGTTTTGGTCCAGAGGAGAGATGTTGGATACCTGCTCGCCAGGTGCATGCGGATGAGTTGGTGGCAGCCTTTCACCGGGATAATCCGGGGAAAGCTTGCTTGGAGTCTCCAGAGCCGCCTCCTCGAGGGGGGGGTAATGTAAGATCCTCACCTGCTTTGCACTCCAGGGGAACCAAGAGGGGTCCTCGTGGAGTTGCGGGACAGGTTATGCGTGTCTCTGATGCACCAGCGCTGACCTCTTTGCGAGCCAGTGCGGAGATGCGTTCGCGTGGACATCGGAGGGGAGGACTGTCGGAGTCCCGGGGACAGAGTGGCCAGGCGAGTGACAAGACGCCGCGGCCAGGGTTGTCTCCGGTGTCTCCTGCGACTTCCGTTTCCGCATCTGGGTCAATCATGCGTCCGTGCGTAAGCACGAGGGCAGGTTCGCAAAGGGATACACGGTCGCGAGTACGCGCTTCTTATGCACTTCGTCGACCAGTGGCGCATATTATACTGACTCACAAGAGCAAAGTGGATTAGGGAGCCAGCCATGGGTTAATCAACTTGTGATTGCCTTAGGCCTTGTACTCAGGTGCAGGGCAATTTGTTCACCTATTGTAGTGGACACTTGGCACCCTGGGATTGGTCAGCAGGCATTTAAAAGGAGGTCTCTCAGGGTGATCAGTGCCCACTGTTATTTTCCCTCAACCAGGTATAGGTCACAACTCCTAGTGACTGAAGACTGCCAGGAACTTTGTCCTTTACAGCGGACCCAAGATCTGGAGTGACTCGACTGCCAAGTGCACAGCATCATTCAGCACTGGTTGGGACTATTCCTGGAATCTCCTTGCCTGGTTTTTTGTTATTATTCCTTGTTACCAGCAAGTGTCCTGGACGTTTATGTTTCTGGTGAATAAACACCTTTTTGCTTTCATCACTGGTCTGTTTGTTGGTGCCTTGCATTACACCAATACAACAGAGATATCTGAAAGAAATGGCATCAACACATGATCTTTCCATTCAAGCAATCCCCACACAAGGTCCCAAGAAGATCTTGCCTCAGTATCAGATCCTGATCCAACTATCCTTCTACTTTAGTCTAGTATCTCCTGAAGGGTCCATGATCAAAAGATGATGAAGCCTGTTTGCAGCATCCCACATCAGTGTGTAAATGGAGCACTTTAAACATCTGCTTATTTATGTATTTATCTAATGTATGGTATTTCACATTATCAGTCTGGCATTTTAATTCCACCCATTTGCCCCTAGGTGGTTCTGGCACCACACTACAGCCAGGTCCATAAATATTGGGACATGGACACAATTCTAACATTTTTGGCTCTATACACCACCACAGTGGCTTTAAAATGAAACGAACAAGATGTGCTTTAACTGCAGACTGTCAGCTTTAATGTGAGAGTATTTACATCCAAATCAGGTGAACGGTGTAGGAATTACAACAGTTTGCATATGTGCCTCCCACTTGTTAAGGGACCAAAAGTAATGGGACAATTGGCTTCTCAGCTGTTCCATGGCCAGATGTGTGTTATTCCCTCATTATCCCAATTACAATAAGCAGATAAAAGGTCCAGAGTTCATTTCAAATGCGCTATTTGCATTTTGAATCTGTTGCTGTCAACTCTCAAGATGAGATCCAAAGAGCTGTCCTTATCAGTGAAGCAAGCCATCATTAGGCTGATAAACCAAAACAAACCCACCAGATAGCAAAAACATTAGGCGTGGCCAAAACAACAGTTTGGAACATTATTAAAAAGAAGGAACGCACCGGTGAGCTTAGCAACACCAAAAGACCCGGTGACCACGGAAAACAACTGTGGTGGATGACCTAAGAATTCTTTCCCTGGTGAAGAAAACACCCTTCACAACAGTTGGCCAGATCAAGACTCACCAGGAGGTAGGTGTATGTGTGTCAAAGTCAACAATCAAGAGAAGACTTCACCAGAGTGAATACAGAGGGTTCACCACAAGATGTAAACCATTGGTGAGCCTCAAAAACAGAAAGGCCAGATTAGAGTTTGCCAAACGACATCTAAAAAAGCCTTCACAGTTCTGGAACAACATCCTATGGACAGATGGGACCAAGATCAACCTGTACTAGAGGGATGGGAAGAGAAGAGTATGGAGAAGGAAAGGAACTGCTCATGATCCTAAGCATACCACTGCATCAGTGAAACATGGTGGTGGTAGTGTCATGGCGTGGGCATGTATGGCTGCCAATGGAACTAGTTTCTCTTGTATTTATTGATGATGTGACTGCTGACAAAAGCAGCAGGATGAATTCTGAAGTGTTCTCGGCCATATTATCTGCTCATATTCAATCAAATGCTTCGGAATTCATTGGACGGCACTTCACAGTGCAGGTGGACAATGACCCAAAGCATACTACAAAAGCAATCAAAGAGTTTTTTAAGGGAAAGAAGTGGAATGTTATGCAATGACCAAGTCAATCACCTGACCTGAATCCGATTGCGCATGCATTTCACTTGCTGAAGACAAAACTGAAGGGAAAATGCCCCAAGAACAAGCAGGAACTGAAGACAGTTGCAGTAGAGGCCTGGCAGAGCATCACCAGGGATGAAACCCAGCATCTAGTGATGTCTTGCGTTCCAGACTTCAGGCTGTAATTGACTGCAAAGGATTTGCAACCAAGAATTAAAAAGTGAAAGTTTGATTTATGATTATTATTCTGTCCCATTACTTTTGGTTCCTTAACAAGTGGGAGGCACATCTGCAAACTGTTGTAATTCCTTCACCGTTCACCTGATTTGGATATAAATGCCCTCAACTTAAAGCTGACAGTCTGCAGGTAAAGCACATCTTGTTTTTTTCATTTCAAATCCATTGTGGTGGTGAATAGAGCCAAAAAATATATAATTGTGTCGGTGTCCCAATATTTATGGACCTGACTGTATATATAGATTTGGCGGTGTCTAGCTTAGAGCAGAGAGAGAGCAGAGTGTTATGTTAAAGTCAGAGTGAGAGAGGAGAAGCAAGTTCATGGAGGAGAGAAACAGGCCTAAATCAACACGTAGCTGTTTTCCTTTCCTCTGGGCCCTGATCAAGCCTGGATAAGACAACCACAGCAACCAAGCACAAGACAATGAGTCTATGTCTAAATAGGAAGTAAGCCTATTGAGGGTTACAGCTGAATCTAGCTTATGGACCTCATCAGCACAGGTGCCTGAGAGTAACTTTCCAAGTGCCGGGACACAAATGGATAATTAGTGCGCAGAATTGTCCTTATCCACTACACAAGCCTTTTTAGGAGAGCATCCTGCAAATAATATAGCAGAAGACTGATGCCTGCGACGAGGGAGAACACCCTTATTAAATAGCTCAGGGTAAGTAGAAGACAGTATATTTAGTACCAGAGTGCTATAGACTAAACTTAGAACTTTTATAAGAATTCTTGCCTGTAAAATGTCAGCCTTAAAGATAAAACTCCTCAACTGACAATTGCCTAAACCTGATAAGTGGAATACAATTGAACTTATTTGTAAGTCATCACTTATGCCATATTAATGCACTTTATTGATGGACTGTAACATCTGCCTTGAGACTGTTTTACAACAACTGACTCTTCATTACTACTACTACACTCAACATTTGCACCTAATGGTGCTGGCGTCACGAACCAGGGACCCAGCAGCCAAAAGCACCCTAAACATCAATACCATCAAGCGCACCTCAACTTCCATCTGGCTGGTGTTCCCTGCAATAGAGAGAGCCCCGGAGGATTTAGTGGTGTCTTCCCATCCACTGCACTGCCAGCCCAGGAAGGCTCTGCTACCCGTGAGTACAAACAACTACTATCCCCATCGGCCCAACCGTAGCCTCACGTGTTTCCCCTGCAGTCCCGGCTCGCTGCATATGCTGTCCTCCCTTATCCACCACATTCCAAGGGGATCTGTCTCTGGGCAGTCTATAAATGTTTATTTAGTGAAGCCCCCAGCAACACACCAGTGCCTCACATCCACCTTCCCCTTCATGTTTGTAGGAGACCACAGCAATGTAGAGTCAAAATGAAGATGGAGGGGGAATCCAGTATGGAGACAAAGTTACCAACATGTGGACACTTGGGATGAAATAAGTTAGACGGGAGGCCCCATCACAGCAGGCACTGGCTGCCATGGTAACAATAACACAATGGCCTTTAGACAAGCTACATGTTTATCAAGTCCATGGAAAGAGCTTTACATCATGTTAGATGTCTATGAGCTATAACTTCCCTGCTGCCTCTCTATGAGCCCAGTATGATTCCTTCTGTCTTGTTTCTTCCACTGCTAACCTAGAATACCTGAAATATAATCCTATTCAATCAATGCTTCTTTTGACACTTTTACTTACCGATGATTAAATATTTATACCCCAGCTGCTTTTTCGAGCCTGGGTTTAAAGTCAAGGCTGTGAAGAGGATTAATCACAATGTCCCATGTGGATTTATCATCACTGCGGTGCTAGCGGTAATGGCCACACGAAAGGTTCAGTCTTGTCTACACGACCAGTTCACAGGGATAATTTATTTCCAATACTGAAGTTTACTTCAATGAATGCAATCTTCTTCTTGCTCTTTCAAGTTTTATTTAATGCTTAAGGCATAAAATAGGGAAGATGGGAAGATGAATTAATGTTAATGAGCCTTATGAATGTACGCAATGGCCATTTATACATTTTATATCGTCTTTTATAGATGAAGAGAAAAAAAAATGATTATCACCTATATAAAAACTAATTTGGATTTCATTTGCTCTCAATGACTGTGTAATGAAACAGAGAAAAAACTTTTTTTTTATTATAATTTTTTTAACTTTTACTAACGAATCCTAGATGCCTATACACAGAGCACACTATTTCATGGTACAAGAGGTCTATAATAAGCCAGGAGGTGAACCCACTGGTCAATAGAGGATTTTGATTAAGGCTATAAAGGGGTGGTGTCCTCACCAAAACTCCCCAACAGGGTTCAGTACAAAGTACTGTAAATTAAATTACATAAAGTGGAGGGGAAGTTATCAATCCTGGCTTCCTAGCTTAAAAAAATAGGGTTTGTGGAAATTTGGGAATATTTGGACATTTTTACTACTCTAATTCCTGGTTTGCAAATCAGGTGGGAAAGTGGACGGAGTTAACCTGGCAAGGTGATTTAAGCCAGATTTATCAACTGCAACTTTTTTTTTTTAAGTTTCACAAATTGGTGCAGAATTACACCATTACGAGGTAGTGTAAAAAGTGGAGTAAGATCTCAAAACAGAAATGTTAGGCTTAAATAAGTACTAAGGCTACTTTCACCCTAGCGTTTTAGTTTTTTGGTACTGAGATCCGTCATAGGGGCTCAAAACCACTTCATGCAGGTGGTTGTATTATCAGTAATGGAAGCGTTTTTGCTAAACCCTTCCGAATCCAAATGTGTGAAAGTAGCCTAAGTTTATCAAACATAGGGGCACATTTATTAAGACCGGCGTTTTAGACTCCCTTCTTAATAAAGCCCCATAGCTGGGCGGTGGATCCGTCAAAGTTATTAAGAGGCGCCGGTCTCTCCATAACTTCGGCGCATCCAGCGCCAGTTCTAAATGTAAGACAGCTTCCGAGCTGTCTTACATTTAGACCATTTTCTACGCTTAAAACAGGAGTAAAAAATGATAAATGAGTCCCCTTCCCCACCTTACCCACAATTTTAGACCTGGCATTAGCGGAGAAAAGTTGGGCCACCATCTGTGCCTGAAATACGCCTACTATAGGCGTATTTCAGATTAGTAAATGACCCCCATAGTGGATATTTGATAAACTTGGAACAAATTCCCTGCATGATAAATCTCTCTAAGGGGTTATCTTTTTCTTCAATCCTTTATTGGAGTAGGGAATTTCCTTGAAAAATCAACAGGTTACATTTCTCGGAATATTCAGCAATACCTACAACTAATGGTATATTACAGAGACGAGCGAATTTCTTAAAATTTGTCTCAGGTCTGATTCATCCAAATCAACTTTAGATTCGATTCTCATATGATTCTACCCGAAAGTGCTATAAATGCCTTCCTCTCTCTCTCCTTCTCTCTCTCACAGATCCAATCTTTCAAAAAATTTAAGTTGATGTTTGTATTCTATAGAATTGTTTCACTCATCTCTAGTATCCCGGCATAACACAGAATCCTCACACACTATAGTAGCCAGATAATAATCAGTAGATTTGAATAGACAAAGTTGGATCAGACTTAGGTGGATACACATAAGTACAATAGGTCGAGGCAGGCAAACAGCAACCCAAGGTTAGAAGTAAAATGCAGGGTAGAGATGGCCTTGCAGTTCGCCCGATGGTCGTTTCACGGCGAACTTTGCACGATCATGAGAACATATGGCGATATTCGCGCCAGCCATATTCTTTTACATTGTGAAGAACTTTGACCCGTGACACATCCATCAGGTGGTACAGGACAGCCAATTGAGACGTTTCAGCACATGGACATACCCCCTACCTTATAAATAGACTCGATCTGGTTGCCATTTTACATTATGTCTTTTGCCAGTGTAGGGAGAGGTTGCTGTGTGGAGCAGGGACAGACTGTTAGGGACACCAAACGCTAGCTAATAGGGCCACAAAAGTCCCTTTAAGGACTGGTATAGGTGTGCTATCGATAGGTGTGACTTACTGAGGGGTGTAATATACTTATAATATACTTTCTATATAGTGCATTTCGGTAGTGCAGCATTTGTTTGCAGTTCTGCAGCTACACAGAGTGACAAACGCTATTGGAACAAATAATTTATACTGGTGTGATTTACCAGTTGCCCCCCAAAAAAACTGATTGAGGCAGTGGTGTTATATACCAATAATATACTTTATATATAGTGCATTTAGGTAGTGCAGGATTTGCTTGCGGTTTTGCTGCGTTACCGCATCTTCACAGAGTGACAAACGCTATTGGAAACAATAATTTCTACTGGTCCAAAAGGACGTTCAGAGCAGCAGGGGGGAGCGTGACCAATAAGAACACCCGCCTAGCTCACGACAGTGTGGACTACCTCACATTTCTAAATATGAATGAGGCATGGATCTCGGAGGAATTCAACACATGTGACGAGTCGACTACGTTTGATTGAATTTAAAACATTTCATGACAGGGTACTGGTTATACCCACTCGACCCCCCCTTTATTCCACAGGCTGCCCTCCACACACCATCCAGCCTCTACTTCCCACTCCAACCTTCTTCCCTCCAAATAACAACACTGACACCTGGATGGAATAAATTGGCCACAGCAGCCTTTTATTAAACAAACATACATATCAAATTAACCCCACATTAACCTAACCCAGGGGGAGGTCCTTGAAGCCCGAAACCTTGGAAACCATGCCGGGGTGGCCGACCTTACCTCCAGCCGTTGCACCTTAGCTCGGAAGCACCACGGTTGACACACCCCAACAATTTCCGCCACAGCCGCCAAGCAACCATGGGAGTCCAGCCCCCACCGTGGGGCCCTCCCATCCTCGTCCTCTGATAAACCCACCGACTCCAAGGACCTCCCACCGCCACAGAAGCCTAGGCTTGACCCCTTAAGCCTTGGCGTCCCTCCACACCCGCACCGCAACCTCCATGCCCTCCTGTAAAGCCAAACACCACATGTCTATTCCTAGCGCATTCAGGTGAACACCATCACTGCGCCAATAACCGCCAACACCCCTCTCCAGCTCCCGATGCCTGAAGGCCAACGCCCCATTACGGGCCATAAACCTGCCTATCGCCCTATTAGCCTTCACCCGCGCCTTGTTCACACCCTCCACTGACCGCGCCCCCCTCCAAGCCATCCACGGCACCATGTCCGACCAGACCGTTACCATGCCCGGGTAGAGGGACCACAATCTGAGCAGATCAAATTTTACATCCCTCACCAACTCCCGTGAAGGACATGCACAAAGATCATTCCCCCCCCACATGCAATACAAGTACGTCCGGAGCCCTATCCTGCTTCACAAACCGGTGGAATTCCGGCAACATTCCTTTCCACATCATGCCCCGCCTTCCAATCCACCTTACCACCACCGCTTCCCGCGCAAAACCGAGCTGCTGACCGTCAGGCCGAACTGCCGCCCGGAGTGCTCCCCAAAAAACGTAGTAGTGCCCTAGCACCCAAACCAACACCGGACCGGAACCTGTAACGACAACAAAGACATGACAGAACCACAATCAATTAGCCACCTCCCCCACCCAACACCCAACACGAAGATTACCTCCCAACCAAGTCACCACCCCCCAAGCCCCTCCAGGCGCACATAAGACCTGAACCGCACTGATTCCCACCTCCCAATCTTCTTGATGACCTCCTCCCCCAAGCCCCATCTGGCGGCCTCTGTTGCCGCCCCCTATCCTGAAAGAATGACTAGCATAACCCACACCCCCCAAACCCAACTGAACTAAGCACTGTCTGAACACTGCCGAAAACTGGAACCTCGACAAAAAGGAGCCGTCAGCATGCACCAAAAGGGGGGTCACCACCCTTCCCCCTTCACCACCGTAATCTCGCAAGCAACGCACAGGACACATTTCACAATCCGGGACACTAAATAACACCACCCGCCTACCTCTACCCTCCACATCAGTCTTGGTCCGCCGCAACACTAGCTCCATCCGGTCCGGAAAAACATCCACATCGTCACGCAACAGCCCCCCCAACCTATCCGTTGCCGGACAGACCAGCTCTCCCAATCTCAATGCCCCAAAAAACGCCAGCGAGAACGCCAAGCGGAACAAACGAACCTCCCACAGCGATGTGCACAGAAAGAACGACACCGGGCGACGAGAATCCTTCCCCGCACCCACCCTACGCCACCCCTTCAATGCCCTCCTTACCAAGAAAGCCTTCGTAACGTCGACCATGCCCCACACACGAAACCCAAAAGCCACTCCCGCGATCCAACCGTTCATCTTGGTTACAGACCAACCATCCTCCCTACAGTGCCCAATAAACAACAAGAGGGGAATCTCCAAATCCTCCTTGTCCTCAACCCCCAACCTCACCTTCCACTCTTCCCATACCCGCCAAGCTCCCGCATACTTATCCCACGTCACAGGCACCAGGGAAGAACGGATCAAGCCCATCACTGCTGCTCCAGGATTTCCCAAATCCCCGCCGGACACTCCAAGCCCACCTCCGCTGCACCAGGAGCCAGCTGGCGGAAACGGTCCCACTGCGAACGAGAGAGGGCGTCAGCAATACAGTTATCCACACCGGGCACATGAACCGCCACAACCCATGCATTAAGCAGCAGGCATTCCAGCACCAGCTTCTGTAGAAGCCGCACAACCAATGGTGAAGAAGCCGACAAACTGTTAATTGCTTGCACAACCCCCAAATTGTCGCAGTGGAACCGAACTGTCCGGTTGCGAAAAAAGGTCCCCCCACAACATCACCGCCACCACAACCGGAAACAGCTCCAATAACGCCAGGTTGCGCACCCATCCCCTGACGACCCAACTGTCTGGCCACGTACCCGCACACCACTGGCCACCCAAATAGACCCCGTACCCACAACCCCCCGCCGCATCAGAAAATAATTCAAAATCGAACGAGCTAACATCCTCCATGAACAAGGAACGACCATTATACTGTTCCAAAAACCTACCCCACACCCCCAGGTCAGCCTTCAACTCCCGCCCCAACCTAACAAAATGATGAGGAGCCCGAACCCCTCCCGTGGCACCCGCCAGCCTCCTACAGAAAATCCTCCCCATAGGCATTACCCGACATGCAAAATTAAGCTTCCCCAGAAGAGACTGCAATTCCCTCAATTTGATTTTAGCCAACCTCCCCGCCCTTGCCACTTCCTGCCTAAGGTCCTCCACCTTGTCCAACGGCAGCCTGCACTCCATCCTCCCAGAATCTATTACTATCCCTAAGAAGCTCAATTCCGTAGCCGGACCCACCGTCTTCTCCCCCGCCAACGGAACCCCAAACGCCTCAAACAATGTAAACAACGTGTTCAACAAAACGGAACACACCCGGGACTGGGCCGGACCCACACAAAGGAAATCGTCCAGATAGTGAATGACAGATTCACACCCCGATGCGTCCCGCACATCCCATTCCAAAAAAGAACTAAACGCCTCGAAGTATGCGCACGACAAGGAGCACCCCATCGGTAAACAACAGTCCACGAAAAACCCCCCGTTCCAAGAACACCCCAACAGATGCAGGCTATCCGGATGTACAGGCAAAAGTCTAAACGCCGCCTCAATGTCTGTTTTCGCCATTAGGGCTCCCCGTCCACATTTCTTCACCAATGCCACTGCCGCATCAAACGACGTATAGACCACGGAACACATCGCCGGGTCGATACCATCGTTGACCAACGTTCCCTTAGAGAAGGACAAATGGTGAATTAGACGGAATTTATTCACTTCCTTTTTCAGAACCACCCCCAAGGGCGACAAACGCAAAGCCGCTAAAGGTGGTTCCAAAAACGGGCCCGCCATCCTGCCTAACCTAACCTCCTTCTCCAATTTTTCCGTGACCACCCCCGGGTCCTCCATCGCCGACCGCAAGTTCTTTCTAACCAACACAGCATCGGACGGAACAAACGGAATCCGAAAACCCGACGCAAACCCCTCCTTCAGCAGCTCCGCCGCCCCCCTATCCGGATACCTATCAAGGTACGGAACCATCCTTGCCAGCCGCACCGGCGTCTCCTCCTTTTCCAGAGTTATCCCCCCCCCCTTTGCTTCCCCCCTCTAAAACATCTCGCCGCTCCATGAGCCCCACCGCAAGTTGAGCACTCGTGCTTAAACTTTCACTTTGCCCCGAACTTGCATCCCCCTTTATTAAACAAGAAGCACAGCCCCTTTGCGGATGCTGTCGCAAAACCGGACTGGCCTCCTCCCCCCACCTCCCCCTGAAAGGACGTTACTTTCAACCACAACGCAATGTCCTTGTGGTCCCACCGGATCCCATGCCGCACCGCCTTCCTCTGCCAGAACTGCTCATTGTAGCGCAGCCAAGCCAGCCCCCCATACACCCAATGGGCCTCCCCTATCGAGTCCAAGTAACAAAAAAGAGCGGAACAACATTCCGGCTCCTTTTCCCCTATAACACTGGCCAATATCGCGAACGCCTGCAACCAATTTGCAAACGTCCGCGGTATCAACCGATGCCTCCGCTTTTCCTCCTCCTCTCTTTTCCCTTCATCCTTCCTTACCCTATCAAGATTAAACTTCTCAAGGGGGAGCAGGGAAAAAATATCCACATACTCCCCCTTCCAAATCCGATCCCTCACCTCCTGTTTCAGGTGTGCCCCCAGCGGCCCCTCAAAACAAACATATACCTCCCCTTTAGCCCGGTCATCCAACCGCGACTCCCCCGCCTCCCCCACTCCACTAGCCTGAGTCTGCACTGACACGCTGGGCGCCCGCACGTCCGATACTGCCCCCCCCCGCTCTGAACCCCACTGGGATACCCCAACGCCCCCCAAACTGGAAGCGGTGACAGGCCCCCCGCCCCCCAGCCAGCCGCCAGACCCGCCAAACCCCCCAGCAACTGCCATAAACCTCTACTCAAATCAAGATGGGCCCCCCCACCCACACCCCCAGCCAAACTAGCCCCCAACTGTACTAACGGTCCCCAAGGTATCTCACCTGGCTGCGTGGGTGCTGTGACCCCACCAGCCGCAAGTCCTGCATCCGGACGAGACGCTCTCTGCGCCGATCCTCCAGGGGCATCTTCCTCCAGGCCTCGCACCCCCCCAGCAGCCGAGGAACCACTGCTGCAGGCAAGTTCTTCAAGGAGGGCCGGCCCCTCCCCCTCTGTGCTGCTGGACGTCATCGCCGGGAGCCTGCTGCCTCCTGTCGCGTGGCCTGCAGCAGCTCCGCCATGTTCTCCACTGCTCCCCCGCTGAGAGGCCCAGTCACCGCTCCGTGGACTGGGCCTGCCGTACCGGGTCCCGCCTCCACACGCCGACCGTCACGCCGGGCAGGCCTGGCACAGCCTGCAGCAGAGCTCCGCCGCTGAGCAGGATTCTTCCCACGCCTGGGCGTCCGGGGAGGCACAGATACCGTCGACCCCAGGCGTGGAGGGTTCCTTGAGGGGCTCCTTCTTCGGCACTGAGCCCTAGGGGGCGCCATCTCAGGACTGAGGCGCGCCGGCGGGACGGACCGCCGCGGCCGGGACGTCCGCGGCAGAGACAAAGCGGGAGCCTCTGCCACCCCCTGCAGCAGCTCCTGGACCCGACCATGCAGCCAGTCCTCACCCCTCTCGGCTGCCGCTGCTCTAAGCTGGGACAGGATCGCTTCCATGGTGCGTCCGGATGGCGGTCAGTACGCACCAAAATGGCCCCTCTCCCCTGCCTCGCTCCCCCTTTTAACCCCTCTGGCTCCCCTCACCTAAATTAAACGCACCAATCCCCTACTACTCACAGGGAGGGGTCTCCTTAAACCACCCCCTGTCATGTTCGCCTCCCCCTATGCTGCACCCTAAGTCCGGCTCCTTCTTGACAGCCCACAAATATCCGCCACCACCCAGAACAAATCAAGGTCCCTGTCTTAGGTAAATACAGCGACATAAAAGGCCTTTTATGTCAGTTGAATGCCAAATTTTTGGGGCCTGTACTGGCCGACAGTTACATATTTATCCTGTGACCGCCTAATGTCCCTCCAGCCACAGAATCCTACAAAGTTGTTTGCTGTCAGGTGAATGCCTGTTGGCTCATTTTTGGGGCCTGTACTGGCAAGTTCTCACAACAATACTTAGTGCACCAATCACTAATGTCTCATGAGACCTTATAAAAATTGAAGTTGTGTGTACCGTGATAAAGAAAATCGCATTAATTTGGGATTTTTGCAATGGTGTTTTTTTTAAACACTCAATCTGCATATACAGCGATTGTTATAACATGCATGTGAAATGTAATCAAATACACTGCTGTAATGTCAAATTACTTACAGTGAGAAGTTCTTCCTCAACATTGCTAAAATTGTTGTCAACCATCTTTTCTGATCGCATCCAACTTCAGTCTGGTGAAAACCAGTAGCTGTAGTAGGCCATGCCTATTTTGCGCATGCGCATACACAAAAACTACATTCCCGATATTTCGCACTGAAGAAAATAATGACTGGAGATCGCAAATTCGAATAATACATCTGATATGTCACTGTCCATGTTGTAGGACTATTTGTGCACTTCTAGTAAGTATTTGGTGGCTGCAAATATGACCTAAAGGTTTTTCAGGTTGGCCTGCCATTCAAGTCTATAGGGCACGCTGAGAACACACGTTTCCCGAACATTTGAGCGCGAACCGTCCCGGCCAATGTTCGTCTATCACTAATGCAGGGTACCAATTTTCAAATAAGAACTCAAAAAAACTATTGTTCAGTCATTAGCATGATGTCCTGCAATCAGCAATATAAGGAACCAGCAACACCAAGAAGTAGTGAGCAGGCCATGGGACTGCTCTAACAACCAACACAAGAGTAGATAAACATTACTAATATGGTTCTCAACTCTACAACCAAAAATTTCAAGCTGTGTAAATGGAATTTGGGTGTGTGGCTTTACACAAAATGCTTTTGTTTAATATTCCTGGGTCCAGGGTAGTATAAATAAATATACTAACATTCCTTCTGGTCCAGGTTAGTTACCGCATTTTAAACCCTATAAGACGCACCTTGGTTTTAGAGGAGTAGAATAAGAAAAAAATATTTTTCATTAGACCTCAGATCAGACCCCCAATCACACCCCCAATGTGAATGAGACCTCAGCTCAGAGCCCCAATCAGACACCCGATGTTAATGAGACCCTCAATCAGACCTCAGGTCAGACCCCAATGTTAATAAGACCCCAATAAGGCCTGAGCTCAGACCTCCAATCAGTCCTCAGCTCAGACCCCAATGTAAATGACCCCCAATCAGACCTCAAATCAGATCTCCAATCTGTCACAGAGCGCTGACATCCTAACGCTGTGCACAGTCACAGCACAGCGAGCGTCCGAAGACCAGAAAGTGGTAAGAACTGAGCCCAGGGAGCACTGCATTCACCACTTCCTGGTTTTCTAGTACTAATGAGCGCTTCTATAATGGAAGCACTCATTAGTATTCACCACATATGACAAACTGGCATTTCCCCCACCTTTTGGGAGGGTCGCCTGTGCCAAAAAACACAGACATTTTTTAATTCAGCTTTGCTAGTGATTCAATTCGAGCACTCCGTACAGTATTAGAATGTACTCGCGAGACTTCAGGTAAGTGGTACCTTGGAACTGAACCTGAGTTCAGGAAAAGGTTTTTAACAGTAGAAATTAATTTTAGAAGTTAATCTCTGAAGTCTCGCGAGACTTCGCAAAGTAATAAATTCAGCTCATCTGAGCCAATACGTTCTAAGGCTACTTTCACACTCGCATTTTGGGAGGATCCATCATGGATCTTCAAAAAATGATCCGTTACAATAATACAACCGCATGCATCTGTCAGGAACAGATCCGTTTTTGTATTATCTGTAACATAGCCAAGACGGATCCGTCATGAACTCTATTGAAAGTCAATGGGAGACAGATTCATTTTCTATTGTGCCAGATTGTATCAGAGAAAATGCATCTGTCCCCATTGACTTACATTGTGTGCCAGGATGGATCCATTTGGCTCAGTTTCGTCAAGTGGTAAGAAAAACGCTGCAGGCAGCATTTTGATGTGTTTGCCTCCAGAGCGGAATGGAGACTGATCGAAGGCAAACTGAGCGGATCCTTTTCCATTCAGAATGCATTAGGGCAAACTCACAGGTATAGTTTGAACAGTAACTAAGATGTAAATGTAGGTTTCTGAGATCCAGACAAAGCAGATGGTGGGAGACAGGATAAACAGGCAGGCATGGTTATAGTGAAGATACAGACAAGGTAGGTAAACTGGATACTTGGCAGAAATGCAGATAGGTGAGATGGACAGAGTTTACTTAAATGTAGAACTGAAGCTGAAAGTCCTGAAAATACACAGGTAGGGAGCAAGAACAGTAACAAACACAAGATGAACGCAGGTAAATTACAATAGCACAACTATCAGAATACCTTTGCTGGTCACCAGGGAACCTAAAGCTCAGGCACCCTCTGCCTGGAGAGGGTGCCTTAAATGCCCAGGGACCTCCAGCCATTGCCTAAGGGAAGGATTTAGAAGCACGCACACTAGTCCTGTTAGAGGCTAGAAGTCAGCACGCCCTAAGGAGACAGACGAAGGAGCACAAGGCAGAAGCATGGAGGCTGCAGAATGGTGAGTAGCATGGGTATCATACCCACAGGGGGGCGCAGGATGGAGGTAGACATAGACAGCTGACTTAACAGCACCCAACAGCTTATTTGCCCACCGTTGTATTCTTCAACTGTATAAAGCTGAACATTGTCATGTTTTGATGCAGATATGTGATGCATTGATTCATACATTGCACTGTTTCATAATCTTCATATTGCCATATGTGCAATACGTTGCAGGACTGATTACCTCCAATATTCTGTTTTCTTTTTCTCTGTCAAAGTAATAACATAGTATTGACCCAACATTCTGAATAAGGCCAGCGGCAACTTGGATTATTCAACCGATGTGTTGAAGTGGAGGTAGAAGAGAACCACTTTTACCAGTTTCAGAACTACAAAATATTAGTGAAGCATGAAAAGAACTGTAACCACCAAGCAAAGTGCCTCTGTCAAGAACTCTAACCACAAAGCATAGCGCCACTGTAAAGAGCTATAACCACCAAGCATAGCAAGAATTGTAATTGCCAAACATAGTGATTAAATAACTTTTGTATTGTAAGCCTGTACCCTCTGTAAAAGAGAGAGGGAGATGGTAACCACCATGCTAGTTGCCTCAGCCCTGAGTAAAAACCTTTTCCTGTTAAATCTGCAATGTCTCTGTCAGTCACTGCATCATCCTCATGTTGAGCTCAAGTCAGAGGATAAGGACTGAACCCACTGCAACAAAGGCACCGTATGTATTTGGCTGAGACCAGGTGCACCAGAGCTGAATTTATTATGTTGTTATTTTGTTAGCTGAATACATTTTCCTGAGACTGTAGCCTGTCAGGCTTGTGTCTTATTGATGTCACCAGTCGCCCGTAAATCTGCACAGCAGGTGTTTGTTATGCAGTTTTCAAAAGATATTGCCGTTAACACTGGTTCATTTTGATAGGAATGAGGTGGACTGTTCTCCATACACAACCTTCTTTTTGGTGAACTGAATTGTCTTCCCATGGACACACTTTAGCAGATCAAAGCCTAATTGAGCCAGCTTGTAGATGTGGGAAAACATACAGATATAGACGTTCAGTAAAGGCTAAAGGCAGCATCCTTCTATTATGCCATGGTGGAAAACAAAACTTATTTTACACAAGTCATGAGGTCGGGACAAAAATGGTGTCATGATTAGAAGGATGTAAGGTAAGAGCACTGAAGAGATCTAGATGATAGTGTTGTATGGATCTTAATGAGAGTCCCAAAGTGCTCTTGTGCGTTTCACCGTAATGCTGGAAATGTGAGGTGCGCAAGGTGAAATTGTAGACAGCTAAGTAATTATGTGAATTTGAGACTGTTCAAGAGATACATCTACCCTGAGCTCAGCTTGTAGGAGGGTTAAAATAGAGTGCACCCCTCCTACAAGAAAGCACATATCCTCTGTGTAAAGCATTGTTGCTACACATATTCCATCAAGATGTTTTTTGATTGAAAATAGCTTTTATTAGCAATCAGGCGTCAATATAAAACATACATTATACTGCGGCTCAGCGCAGGCGGAAACACAGTACAATAAATACTTACACGGAAAACAATTTGTGCATGGGCGTGGAGCACAGTGCAAGCACAGATCCTGTGCTGTACACCACATTAACATTTCAACATCATACATCAAGTGGTGGGGAATGGGAAGGGAGTCACAGGCCCACGCTTTATTGAAAGACAGACACACTGGGGGGAGAGGAGGGAAGGAGAGGGGTTTTAATCCTCTTCTTCGTCGACGTCCAGATCGTCCATGATGGGGAAGTCTCTGAGCAGGCTGAGAACCAGTACTAATCAAAGTTGACAAAGTGGAATTAGATCTGAATTTCGCAGCCGAATCCGAATTTCCTTACGCTTTGTGAAAACGAATCGCATTTTTTCCTAAAATGGCTGCTGCACATGTGAGGACATGGAGCAAGGAACACTAGGAAGGAGGGATCACCCATAATGCCATACATGCAGCCAATCAGCAGCCAGCTAGACCTGTGACGTCACAGCCCTATAAATGTTGGTTGTGGGTTAGAGAAGACACTAGTAGCTTGTGATGAGGCATAACTTGGTTTACTTGTGTGGATTAAATTTCAAACATACAAGACATTTCAGCAAACTGTAACAGCAGCCATCTTGGTATAAAGAGAGAGAGAAGAGAAACCAACAAGTTTTTACAGATATGCACAACTGGTAACCTTAACATACAGTGCCATCTACTGGTCAAGTGATATTAATACGCAATACTTTATATGGTACATGCTGTTGCATCCCCAAAAATAAATACCCCCAGCCATCTTGGATTCTGCCATTTTTTAGTGTACTTAGTGCAGGGAGAGACGTCAGCAGGCGCTAGGGACAGTGCTAGAAAAAACTTTATTGTTCAAAAAAAATGATTTGCAAGTGAAAGGAAAGATTACTCAAGGTGTAGGGAAAGGATAGGGAGGAACCATTCCACAGCATTTATGTTGAACAGGGTTCAGTAGGGGAGGTTACAGCCTGGATAATAAGAACAATCCTATTATACCTCGCTGCACTGACTGGGCACCCAAATTGACATTATACAGCTCTGTAATTCCAGCAAACCGTTCTTGTTATTAAGGTGCAATTGCTGTTTGATACAGCCATTAACAGGTTTATTACAAGGAAATATTTACACGTCTTATTTTCCCTTGTGCGGTGCAGTTGTAAAGCATTTTTTGGCTTGCATTAGTGGGAAAAAAGGGCTTATTAGCCATTGTGTGGTGAAGTGCAAAAATTACAGCCCCCAGTCATGTATTAGTGGCAAAAGTGAAATATATTTGCAGTTTAGCGGTGCAGTTATATGTTCTAAAGTCTTATGTGGCGTGTATAAGTGGAAAAAGAAAAATATATTTGCCGTTCAACGGTGCAGTTATATATTTTAAAGCCATTTGTGGCATGTATTAGTGGCAAAAGGAGAAATATATTTTCCGTTCAGTGGTGCAGTTATATATTTTAAAGCCAAATGTAGCGTGTATAAGTGGCAAAAGTAAAATACATTTGCCGATCAGCGGTGCAGTTATAGGTTCTAAAGCCCTTTTTGTCGAGCATTAGTGGCAAAAGTAACATATATTTGCCATTCAGCGGTGCAGTTATATGTTCTAAAGCCTTTTGTGGCATGTATAAGTAGAAAAATAAACATATTTTCCGTTCAGCGATGCAGTTTTATGTTCTAAAGCCTTTTGTGATGTGTATTAGTGGCAAAGGAAAAATATATTTACCGTTTAGAGGTGCAGTTTTATGTTCTAAAGAAATTTGTGGCATGTATTAGTGGCAAAAGAAAAATATATTTGCCGTTCAGCCGCACAGTTATATGTTCTAAAGCCCTTTTTGTTGTGCATTAGTGGCAAAAGTAAAATATATTTGCTGTTCAGCGGTACAGTTAAATGTTATAAATAGAGTTGAGCGGACACCTGGATGTTCGGGTTCGAGAAGTTCGGCCGAACCTCCCGGAAATGTTCGGGTTTGGGATCCGAACTTCGTCCCGAACCCGAACCCCATTGAAGTCAATGGGGACCCGTACTTTTCGGCACTAAAAAGGCTGTAAAACATCCCACGAAAGGGCTAGAGGGCTGCAAAAGGCAGCAACATGTAGGTAAATCCCATGCAAACAAATGTGGATAGGGAAATGAATAGAAATAAAAATAAAATAAATAAAAATTAACCAATATCAATTGGAGAGAGGTCCCATAGCAGATAATCTGGCTTCACGTCACCCACCACTGGAACAGTCCATTCTCAGATATTTAGGCCCCGGCACCCAGGCAGAGGAGAGAGGTCCCGTAACAGAGAATCTGGCTTCATGTCAGCAGAGAATCAGTCTGCATGTCATAGCAGAGAATCAGGCTTCACGTCACCCAACATTGGAACAGTCCATTGGCATATATTTAGGCCCAGCACCCAGGCGGAGGAGAGAGGTCCCATAACAGAGGATCTGGCTTCATGTCAGCAGAGAATCAGTCTGCATGTCATAGCAGAGAATCAGGCTTCACGTCAGCCACCACTGCAACAGTCCATTGGCATATATTTAGCCCCAGCACCCAGGCAGAGGAGAGAGGTCCCGTAACAGAGGATCTGGCTTCATGTCAGCAGAGAATCAGTCTGCATGTCATAGCAGAGAATCAGGCTTCACGTCACCCACCACTGTAACAGTCCATTGTCATATATTTAGGCCCAGCACCCAGGCAGAGGAGAGAGGTCCCGTAACAGATAATCTGTCTTCATGTCAGCAGAGAATCAGTCTGCATGTCATAGCAGAGAATCAGGCTTCACGTCACCCAACATTGGAACAGTCCATTGGCATATATTTAGGCCCAGCACCCAGGCAGAGGAGAGAGGTCCCGTAACAGAGAATCTGGCTTCATGTCAGCAGAGAATCAGTCTGCATGTCATAGCAGAGAATCAGGCTTCACGTCAGCCACCACTGCAATGGTCCTTTGGCATATATTTAGGCCCAGCACCCAGGCAGAGGAGAGAGGTCCCGTAACAGATAATCTGTCTTCATGTCAGCAGAGAATTAGTCTGCATGTCATAGCAGAGAATCAGGCTTCACGTCAGCCACCACTGCAACAGTCCATTGGCACATATTTAGGCCCAGCACCCAGGCAGAGGAGAGAGTTCCCGTAACAGAGGATCTGGCTTCATGTCAGCAGAGAATCAGTCTGCATGTCATAGCAGAGAATCAGGCTTCACGTCAGCCACCACTGCAACAGTCCATTGGCATATATTTATGCCCAGCACCCAGGCAGAGGAGAGAGGTCCCGTAACAGAGAATCTGGCTTCATGTCAGCAGAGAATTAGTCTGCATGTCATAGCAGAGAATCAGGCTTCACGTCAGCCACCACTGCAACAGTCCATTGTCAGATATTTAGGCCCAGCACCCAGGCAGAGGAGAGAGGTCCCGTAACAGAGACTCTGGCTTCATGTCAGCAGAGAATCAGTCTGCATGTCATAGCAGAGAATCAGGCTTCACGTCAGCCACCACTGTAACAGTCCATTGTCAGATATTTAGGCCCAGCACCCAGGCAGAGGAGAGAGGTCCCGTAACAGAGAATCTGTCTTCATGTCAGCAGAGAATCAGTCTGCATGCCATAGCAGAGAATCAGGCTTCACGTCACCCAACATTGGAACAGTCCATTGGCATATATTTAGGCCCCGGCACCCAGACAGAGGAGAGGTTCATTCAACTTTGGGTAGCCTCGCAATATAATGGTAAAATGAAAATAAAAATAGGATTGAATGAGGAAGTGCCCTGGAGTCCAATAATATATGGTTAAGGGGAGGTAGTTAATGTCTAATCTGCACAAGGGATGGACAGGTCCTGTGGGATCCATGCCTGGTTCATTTTTATGAACGTCAGCTTGTCCACATTGGCTGTAGACAGGCGGCTGCGTTTGTCTGTAATGACGCCCCCTGCCGTGCTGAATACACGTTCAGACAAAACGCTGGCCGCTGGGCAGGCCAGCACCTCCAAGGCATAAAAGGCTAGCTCTGGCCACGTGGACAATTTGGAGACCCAGAAAATGAATGGGGCCGAACCATCAGTCAGTACGTGGAGGGGTGTGCACACGTACTGTTCCACCATGTTAGTGAAATGTTGCTTCCTGCTAACACGTTGCATATCAGGTGGTGGTGCAGTTAGCTGTGGCGTGTTGACAAAACTTTTCCACATCTCTGCCATGCTAACCCTGCCCTCAGAGGAGCTGGCCGTGACACAGCTGCCTTGGCGACCTCTTGCTCCTCCTCTGCCTTGGCCTTGGGCTTCCACTTGTTCCCCTGTGACATTTGGGAATGCTCTCAGTAGCGCGTCTACCAACGTGCGCTTATACTCGCGCATCTTCCTATCACGCTCCAGTGCAGGAAGTAAGGTGGGCACATTGTCTTTGTACCCTGGATCCAGCAGGGTGGCAACCCAGTAGTCCGCACACGTTAAAATGTGGGCAACTCTGCTGTCATTGCGCAGGCACTGCAGCATGTAGTCGCTCATGTGTGCCAGGCTGCCCAGGGGTAAGGACAAGCTGTCCTCTGTGGGAGGCGTATCGTCATCGTCCTGCCTTTCACCCCAGCCACGCACCAGTGATGGGCCCGAGCTGCGTTGGGTGCCACCCCGCTGTGACCATGCTTCATCCTCATCCTCCTCCACCTCCTCCTCATCCTCGTCCTCCTCGTCCTCCAGTAGTGGGCCCTGGCTGGCCACATTTGTACCTGGCCTCTGCTGTTGCAAAAAACCTCCCTCTGAGTCACTTCGAAGAGACTGGCCTGAAAGTGCTAAAAATGACCCCTCTTTCTCCTCCTCCTCCTCCTGGGCCACCTCCTCTTCCATCATCACCCAAAGTGTTTTCTTAAGGAGACATAGAAGTGGTATTGTAACGCTGATAACGGCGTCATCGCCACTGGCCATGTTGGTGGAGTACTCGAAACAGCGCAACAGGGCACACAGGTCTCGCATGGAGGCCCAGTCATTGGTGGTGAAGTGGTGCTGTTCTGTAGTGCGACTGACCCGTGCGTGCTGCAGCTGAAACTCCACTATGGCCTGCTGCTGCTCGCACAGTCTGTCCAGCATGTGCAAGGTGGAGTTCCACCTGGTGGGCACGTCGCATATGAGGCGGTGAGCGGGAAGGCCGAAGTTACGCTGTAGCGCAGACAGGCGAGCAGCAGCAGGATGTGAACGCCGGAAGCGCGAACAGACGGCCCGCACTTTATGCAGCAGCTCTGACATGTAGGCGTAGTTGTGAATGAACTTCTGCACCACCAAATTCAGCACATGCGCCAAGCAAGGGATGTGCGTCAAACCGGCTAGTCCCAGAGCTGCAACGAGATTTCGCCCATTATCGCACACCACCAGGCCGGGCTTGAAGCTCACCGGCAGCAACCACTCGTCGGTCTGTTGTTCTATACCCCGCCACAACTCCTGTGCGGTGTGGGGCCTGTCCCCCAAACATATGAGTTTCAGAATGGCCTGCTGATGTTTACCCCGGGCTGTGCTGAAGTTGGTGGTGAAGGTGTGTGGCTGACTGGATGAGCAGGTGGAAGAAGAGGAGGAGGAAGCCGAGTAGGAGGAGGTGGCAACAGGAGGCAAAGAATCTTGCCCTGCGATCCTTGGCGGCGGAAGGACGTGCGCCAAACAGCTCTCCGCCTGGGGCCCAGCTGCCACTACATTTACTTAGTGTGCAGTTAGGGAGATATAGCATCCCTGGCCGTGCTTACTGGTCCACGTATCTGTGGTTAGGTGGACCTTGCCACAGATGGCGTTGCGCAGTGCACACTTGATTTTATCGGATACTTGGTTGTGCAGGGAAGGCACGGCTCTCTTGGAGAAGTAGTGCCGGCTGGGAACAACATACTGTGGGACAGCAAGCGACATGAGCTGTTTGAAGCTGTCTGTGTCCACCAGCCTAAATGACAGCATTTCATAGGCCAGTAGTTTAGAAATGCTGGCAATCAGGGCCAGGGATCGAGGGTGGCTAGGTGGGAATTTACACTTTCTCTCAAATGTTTGTGAGATGAAGAGCTGAACGCTGCCGTGTGACATGGTTGAGATGCTTGGTGACGGAGGTGGTGGTGGTGTTGGTGGTACATCCCCTGTTTGCTGGGCGGCAGGTGCCAACAAGGTGTTTACTCCACTGCAGTTCATGCTTTGCATGCAGGTGCCTGGTCATGCAGGTTGTGCTAAGGTTCAGAACGTTAATGCCTCGCTTCAGGCTCTGATGGCATAGCGTGCAAACCACTCGGGTCTTGTCGTCAGCACATTGTTTGAAGAAGTGCCATGCCAGGGAACTCCTTGAAGCTGCCTTTGGGGTGCTCGGTCCCAGATGGCGGCGGTCAGTAGCAGGCGGAGTCTCTTGCCGGCGGGTGTTCTGCTTTTGCCCACTGCTCCCTCTTTTGCTACGCTGTTGGCTCGGTCTCACCACTGCCTCTTCCTCCGAACTGTGAAAGTCAGTGGCACGACCTTCATTCCATGTGGGGTCTAGGACCTTATCGTCCCCTGCATCGTCTTCCACCCAGTCTTGATCCCTGACCTCCTGTTAAGTCTGCACACTGCAGAAAGACGCAGCAGTTGGCACCTGTGTTTCGTCATCATCAGAGACATGCTGAGGTGGTATTCCCATGTCCTCATCATCAGGAAACATAAGTGGTTGTGCGTCAGTGCATTCTATGTCTTCCACCTCTGGGGAAGGGCTGGGTGGATGCCCTTGGGAAACCCTGCCAGCGGAGTCTTCAAACAGCATAAGAGACTGCTGCATAACTTGAGGCTCAGACAGTTTCCCTGGTATGCATGGGGGTGATGTGACAGACTAATGGGCTTGGTTTTCAGGCGCCATCTGTGCGCTTTCTGCAGAAGACTGGGTGGGAGATAATGTGAACGTGCTGGATCCACTGTCGGCCACCCAATTGACTAATGCCTGTACCTGCTCAGGCATTACCATCCTTAGAACGGCATTGGGCCCCACCAAATATCGCTGTAAATTATGGCGGCTACTGGGACCTGAGGTAGTTGGTACACTAGGATGTGTGGCTGTGGCAGAATGGCCACGTCCTCTCCCAGCACCAGAGGGTCCACTAACACCACCACGACCATGTCCGCGTCCGCGTCCTTTACTAGATGTTTTCCTTATTGTTATCGTTCACCACAACAACAAAAATATTATTTGGCCCAATGTATTGAATTCAAATTCAGGACTTTTTTTACAGACACCTAACACTATCTGGCTATCTATTTAGGTACCGTATTACACTAATACAGGCCCAGCAGTAACCACAGATTTAGCAGGATATAAATTTTAGGCCTAGTATTTAGGCGCTGGGTGACAGGTATAGGTTTACTGACAGAATTAGACTTGGAAATACACAGTAGCGTGTGTGTGAAGTTATTCAGAATGACCCTATGTGCAGCTTGAATCTTATATACCCTTTTAGGGATAGATTTCAAATAGCTCTGATACAGCAGAAACCACTAAATTAGGAAATTGCTAAATTGGGAATTGTATTTCAACCCAGAACAAAAAATGTGCTTTGACGGACACTAAATAACTTGCCCAGCCACAACAGTACAGCAGTAACGACAGATTTAGCAGGATATTAATTTGAGGCCTAGTATTTAGGCGCTGGGTGACAGGTATAGGTTTACTGACAGAATTAGACTTGGAAATGCACAGTAGCGTGTGTGTGAAGTTATTCAGAATGACCCTATGTGCACCTTGAATCTGATATACCTTTTTAGGGATAGATTTAAAATAGCTCTGATACAGCAGAAACCACTAAATTAGGAAATTGCTAAATTGGGAATTGTTTTTCAACCCAGAACAAAAAATGTGCTTTGACGGACACTAAATAACTTGCCCAGCCACAACAGTACAGCAGTAATGACAGATTTAGCAGGATATAAATTTGAGGCCTAGTATTTAGGCGCTGGGTGACAGGTATACGTTTTACGGACAGAATTAGACTGGGATATGCACAGTAGCGTGTGTGTGAAGTTATTGAGAATGACTCTATCAGCACCTTGATTCTGATATACCCTTTTAGGGATGTATTTAAAGTAGGCCTGATACAGCAGAAACCACTAAATTAGGAAATTGCTAAATTGGGAATTGTATATAACCCAGAACAAGAAATGTGCTTTGACGGACACTAAATAACTTGACCAGCCACAACAGTATAGCAGTAACGACAGATTTAGCTGGATATAAATTTGAGGCCTAGTATTTAGGCGCTGGGTGACAGGTATAGTTATTTATTTATTTATTTTTTAATTTTCATTTTTATTGTAAATTTCACAGTGTAACAGGAAATAACAAGGTATCAAGTTGTAGGCTCGCAGGCCCCGCCATTATATTAATAAGTACAGATTAGGTATGGATTAGGATTGAATGCCAACACAATGCACAAAACATACTTAAAGGTACACGACAATCACTGGCACTTTGGAAAGAATTTCCAATATGTGAGACATTCAAGAGGCTGAAAAGACGGTTGCCTAGAAGAGGCCATAAGGCTAAACCAAGAAGTGTTTTCATCTATTAATTGGGATGTGAGGTTACCCTAGAGGCAATTATGGCGTGGTGAATGTTGATGTTTGATAGTTACAAAAGTGTAATTGTTAAATTGGGTTTCCAGCGGAAAGCTAAGATTTAGGGGATCTATATTTAGCCCATAGTGACCACTTTTTGAGGAAAGACAAATGTGTACGAGATTCCCAGGATGATAGTTCCTCAAACCTGTAGATCTGGTCAATTTTTTGAGTCCAATGTTCCAAAGTAGGGACAGTGGGTTGAAGCCATAACTTGAAGTCTGGCCGCCAATAACATCTGCGTGAATACATATGGTAATTTTGCAGTCCCTTTTTCCTGCGAGAATGAAAGGAGAGCAATTTGCGGAGAAGGCTGGATCATTGTGCCACAAACGCTGTTTGCGATAGAAAAGACTTCACACCACCATCTCTGGATGAGGGGGCACGTCCACCAGATATGGAGGAAGGTTCCTCTCTCTCCAAGGCACCTCCAGCACGTGTCCAAAGCCACTCTAGCAAATCTCGCTATCTTATCAGGTGTATTGTACCATCTTGTAAGGATCTTGTAACTGTTTTCCTGAATTCTGACACAGCGGGAGGCACAGTGGGGGGTATCGAGAAATTTAGGTAGGGAATCAAATGGAACTGTGATTTTTAAATCTGATTCCCATTGCGTGACAAAGGATGGTTTTGCCAACATGGGAGGTAGCCGCAGTTTGCTATATATTCGTGAAGTAAGTTTTCTGGGTAGTGATTGTAAGGCAATCAGAGCCTCCATCCAAACTAAGGGACGAAGGAGATCCCCCACTTTAATATGCAGCTTTAGGAAGGACCTGAGATAAGCGATTGCAATGAAATCTCGTGGATGAGGGTTAAGCAGGGTGTTTGTGTCATTTAGATCCATCCATACTCCAGAAGGAAGCACCAAGGAAATTAAAGGAGCAGTAGAAGACATCAGTTTTGTTGAGGAAGCTTCCCTTAGTGTAGAAGGGGCTGTATTCATTACATCTGCTACTGTCAGTGTGGGCGAAGGGAATGGGATGGAACAGTGTGTGGAGGATAGCCACTTCCATGCTTCCAGTGTGGCTCTGATAATTGGGTATTGAGACATGTGGCCTGGAAAAACCATCCCTTGGCCCAAAAGAAGTGCTTTAGCTGGTCTATTCAGAATTTCCAGTTCCATCTGGACCACTGTGGAAGATGTAGGCGTGCTCAGCCAAGCTAATGCTCGTGAGATAAGGATGGCCTTCCCATACAACTCCGGGTTTGGTAAGCCTATTCCCCCAGCATGTCTGGGCTTAGTAAGAAGTGTAGTGGAGAGTCTCGCCTTCCTCCCGTTCCAGATGAAGGACCTGAACTTTTTCATAATCGATATGTAGTAGTGTTTGGGGACCGAAATAGGAAGAACCTGTTGCAAATATGTGAGTCTGGGAAGTATTAGGGAAGATAGAAGGTTTTTTCGACCAAACTAGGAGAGAGTTGGGTTGGACCTAGCTAAGTTGTCAATAGTACTAATAATCAAATTTTTTAAGGGAATATAGTTAAGAGAAAATAGTTCCGTTATTTCTGGACTAATTTTAACCCCTATATGTGATGTTGGGGGAGGACCAATTAAATGGAGAGTTCTGCATTAGAAGGCATTTTGTTGCCTGAGGAACACCGAAGCATAGGACTAATGATTTACTAGCATTAATTTTAAAGTCTGACATTATGCTATATGTTTTCAAGTGGGACTGGATTCGGGGGAGGGACGCTTTTGGATTGTTCGTCATTATGAGTACGTCGTCCGCAAAAGCGGCTATTTTCTGTTCCCTGCCTCCCAAACATAGACCTCCTATCTCCCGGTCCAATCTTATATTTGCTAGGAGCGGCTCTAAAGCCAGGATGAACAAGAGGGGTGATAAGGGGCAGCCCTGGCGAGTCCCATTTCTAATAGGAAAGGGAGATGATATATTACCATTTACTAAAACTGAAGCTGTTGCTTGCTCATACATTGAGAAAACTGCTTTGGTAAAGGAGTCAGGTAGGCCAAATCCAGGGAGCACTTGTTGTAGGTATGACCAATTGACCCTATCAAATGCTTTTTCAGCGTCTGTCCTGAGTAAAAGCAGGGGGGAGGAAACTCGTTTAGCATGACAGAGGGTATTAATCACCCTTGTAGTATTGTCCTTCCCTTCTCTGTTACGGACAAAGCCTACCTGATCTCCATGAACAAGTTGAGGGAGGAGAATAGCTAGTCTGTTGGCTAGCATCTTGGCCAGGAGCTTAAGGTCTATGTTTAGGAGGGATATGGGTCTATAATTGGAGCAAAGACTGGCGTCTTTCCCTTCTTTGGTGATGAGAGTAATGTGGGCCGCCATCATATCTCTCGAGAGTGGGATTCCCTTAAGGGTCTGGTTGCAAACTTCCAAAAGATGAGGAAGGAGGAGATCCTGGAACATTTTGTAATATGCTAACGGAAGGCCATCAGGGCCCGGGCTCTTGCCTGTCGGCATTTGGTTCATTGCTGTTTTAAGCTCATTCAATGAAAAGGGGGCTGTGAGACTCGACTTCTGGTCTAGGTCAATGGTAGGAAGTTTAGCTGCTTCCAGGAAGGAGGATATAACATTAGCACGAGTTACTGTTTCAGTTGTTGAGGGGAGATTATATAGCTCATTATAAAATGAGCGAAAATGGGCTGCGATCTGGTTAACCGAAAAAATAGGGGTCCCATCATGTGAGGATAGCTGATGGACAAAGTTCGCTGACCTCCTCCCTTTAACCCTATTCATTACAAACTTGGTGGCCTTATCCCCATGTGCGAAGAATTTGTGTTGAGAGCTCATGTGGTATTTGGCTGCTCTATTGGCTAATAAAGATCTAAGTTTGGCTCTATATTCTGACAACTTTTGGAAATGGGTGTCAGTGGGCTTGGCTTTATGGTAGGACTCTAAAATCTGAATGTTTTTCAGGGTATCATCTATTTACCTTTCTCTTTTCCTCTTGAGGTGTGTGCCGATGCTAATGAATTGTCCTCTCACAACAGGTTTATGAGCATCCCAGAGGGTGTTGGCCGTGATATCAGGGCTTTTATTTAGGGAGAAATATTCTATGATGTGCTTAGAAATCCGGTCGATCGAGTCCTGAAAACCCAGAAGGGTTTCGTTCAGGCGCCAGTTAAAGCACGAGGGCGTTTCATTAGGGGCTAGAACTGAAATATATATTGGGGAGTGATCTGACACATGTATGGCACCAATGCTAGCCTCTCTGCACAGGTGTATGTGTTCCTTGGAGATGAAGAGGTAGTCTAATCTGTGGTAAGTTTTATGTGTTGGGGAATAGAACGTAAAGTCTAGTGTGCTCGGGTGGAGAGGGCGCCATACATCTACCAAATGTAGATCCCAGAGGGTATTTCTAATATGCTTTAGGAATTTCCTGGAGTGAGACGATTTATGGGAGGAAACATCTAATTGCGGGTACAGAGCGACATTTAAGTCACCCCCAGCGATTACTATACCCTCTTTAAAGGAGTCTATAATGGGAAAGATGTCAGAAAACCAATGGGCTTGATTGGAATTGGGAGCGTACAGATTAATAAAAGTATACGTTTGCGGTCCTATGGTGCCTTTGAGTAACAGGTATAGGTTTACTGACAGAATTAGACTGGGATATGGCCAAAAAATAACCACACTATTGATGGTTAAATGCACTTGGTGTGACAGCTTGACCAACCACACTACTGAGGGTTAAATGCACTTGGTGACAGGCGCAGCTTGCCCCTGATGTAGTATATGGCTAAAAAATAAACAGACTATTGCTGGTTAAATGCACTTTGTGTGACAGCTTCACCCTGATGTAGGATTTAGCCAAAAAACAACCACACCATTGAGGGTTAAATGCACTTGGTGACAGGCGCAGCTTGCCCCTGATGTAGTATATGGCCAAAAAATAACCAGACTATTGTTGGTTAAATGCACTTTGTGTGACAGCTTCACACTGATGTAGGAATTAGCCAAAAAACAACCACACCATTAAGGGTTAAATGCACTTGGTTGCAGCTTGTGCTGGCACACCACAAGACACAAAATGGCCGCCGATCACCCCAGAAAAAAGTGACTGACAAACGGTCTGGGCAGCCTAAAAACAGTGAGCAATTGAGTATCAGCAGCTCAATGATCCACAGCTGCAGATCGATCAATTAATCAAGTCCTTTGGAGGAGTTAATCTGCCTAATCTCGCCCTACTGTCGCAGCCGCAACCTCTCCCTACGCTAAACAGAGCAGATTGACGGGCGGTGCTATGTGACTCCAGTCTAAATAGAGGCTGGGTCACATGGTGCTCTGGCCAATCACAGCCATGCCAATAGTAGGCATGGCTGTGACGGCCTCTTGGGGCAAGTAGTATGACGCTTGTTGATTGGCTGCTTTGCAGCCTTTCAAAAAGCGCCAAGAAAGCGACGAACACCGAACCCGAACCCGGACTTTTACGAAAATGTCCGGGTTCGGGTCCGTGTCACGGACACCCCAAAATTCGGTACGAACCCGAACTATACAGTTCGGGTTCGCTCATCCCTAGTTATAAAGTATTTGTGATGTGTATAAGTGGAAAAAGAAAAATATATTTGCCGTTCAGAAGTGCAGTTATATGTTCTAAAGCCATTTGTGGCGTGTATTAATATATATTTGGCGTTAAGCGGTGCAGTTATATGTTGTAAAGCCTTTTGTGGCATGTATAAGTGGAAAAAGAGAAATATATTTGTCGTTTAGCCGTGCAGTTACAGTTGCAAGAAAAAGTATGTGAACCCTTTGGAATGATATGGATTTCTGCACAAATTGGTCATAAAATGTGATCTGATCTTCATCTAAGTCACAACAATAGACAATCACAGTCTGCTTAAACTAATAACACACAAAGAATTAAATGTTACCATGTTTTCATTGAACACACCATGTAAACATTCACAGTGCAGGTGGAAAAAGTATGTGAACCCCTAGACTAATGACATCTCCAAGAGCTAATTGGAGTGAGGTGTCAGCCAACTGGAGTCCAATCAATGAGATGAGATTGGAGGTGTTGGTTACAGCTACCCTATAAAATACACACACCAGTTCTGGGTTTGCTTTTCACAAGAAGCATTGCCTTATGTGAATGATACTCAGCACAAAAGAGCTCGCAGAAGACCTACAATTAAGAATTGTTGACTTGCATAAAGCTGGAAAGGGTTATAAAAGTATCTCCCAAAAGCCTTGCTGTTCATCAGTCCATGGTAAGACAAATTGTCTATAAATGGAGAAAGTTCAGCACTGCTGCTACTCTCCCTAGGAGTCGCCGTCCTATAAAGATGACTGCAAGAGCACAGCGCAGACTGCTCAATGAGGTGAAGAAGAATCCTAGAGTGTCAGCTAAAGACTTACAAACGTCTCTGGCATACGCTAACCTCTCTGTTAGCGAATCTACGATACGTAAAACACTAAACAAGAATGGATTTCATGGGAGGATACCACAGAAGAAGCCACTGCTGTCCAAAAAAACATTGCTGCAAGTTTAAAGTTTGCACAAGAGCACTTGGATGTTCCACAGCAGTACTGGCAAAATATTCTGTGGACAGATGAAACCAAAGTTGAGTTGTTTGGAAGAAACACACAACACTATGTGTGGAGAAAAAGAGGCACAGCACACCAACCTCAAAACCTCATCCCAACTGTGAAGTATGGTGATGGGGGCATCATGGTTTGGGGCTGCTTTGCTGCGTCAGGGCCTGGACAGATTGCTATCATCGAAGGAAAAATGAATTCCCAAGTTTATCAAGACATTTTGCAGGAGAACTTAAGGCCATCTGTCCACCAGCTGAAGCTCAACAGAAGGTGGGTGTTGCAACAGGACAACGACCCAAAGCATAGAAGTCAATCAACAACAGATTGGCTTAAACAGAAGAAAAAACGCCTTCTGGAGTGGCCCAGTCAGAGTCCTGACCTCAACCCGATTGAGATGCTGTAGCATGACCTCAAGAAAGCGATTCACACCAGACATCCCAAGAATATTGCTGAACTGAAACAGTTCTGTAAAGAGGAATGGTCAAGAATTACTCCTGACTAGAGTTGAGCGGACACCTGGATGTTCGGGTTCGAGAAGTTCGGCCGAACTTCCCGGAAATGTTCGGGTTCGGGATCCGAACCCGATCCGAACTTCGTCCCGAACCCGAACCCCATTGAAGTCAATGGGGACCCAAACTTTTCGGCACTAAAAAGGCTGTAAAACAGCCCAGGAAAGAGCTAGAAGGCTGCAAAAGGCAGCAACATGTAGGTAAATCCCCTGCAAACAAATGTGGATAGGGAAATGAATAAAAATAAAATAAATAAAAATTAACCAATATCAATAGGAGAGAGGTCCCATAGCAGAGAATCAGGCTTCACGTCAGCCACCACTGCAACAGTCCATTGGCATATATTTAGGCCCAGGCACCCAGGCAGAGGAGAGAGGTCCCGTAACAGAGAATCTGGCTTCATGTCAGCAGAGAATCAGTCTGCATGTCATAGCAGAGAATCAGGCTTCACGTCAGCCACCACTGCAACAGTCCATTGGCATATATTTAGGTCCCGGCACCAGACAGAGGAGAGGTTCATTCAACTTTGGGTAGCCTCGCAATATAATGGTAAAATGAAAATAAAAATAGGATTGAATGAGGAAGTGCCCTGGAGTACAATAATATATGGTTAAGGGGAGGTAGTTAATGTATAATCTGCACAAGGGATGGACAGGTCCTGTGGGATCCATGCCTGCTTCATGCCTGGTTCATGCCTGCGTTTGTCTGTAATGACGCCCCCTGCCGTGCTGAATACACGTTCAGACAAAACGCTGGCTGCCGGGCAGGCCAGCACCTCCAAGGCATAAAATGCTAGCTCTGGCCACGTGGACAATTTAGAGACCCAGAAGTTGAATGGGGCCAAACCATCAGTCAGTACGTGGAGGGGTGTGCACACGTACTGTTCCACCATGTTAGTGAAATGTTGCCTCCTGCTAACACGTTGTGTATCAGGTGGTGGTTCAGTTAGCTGTGGCGTGTTGACAAAACTTTTCCACATCTCTGCCATGCTAACCCTGCCCTCAGAGGAGCTGGCCGTGACACAGCTGCCTTGGCGACCTCTTGCTCCTCCTCTGCCTTGGCCTTGGGCTTCCACTTGTTCCCCTGTGACATTTGGGAATGCTCTCAGTAGCGCGTCTACCAACGTGCGCTTGTACTCGCGCATCTTCCTATCACACTCCAGTGCAGGAAGTAAGGTGGCCACATTGTCTTTGTAGCGTGGATCCAGCAGGGTGGCAACCCAGTAGTCCGCACACGTTAAAATGTGGGCAACTCTGCTGTCGTTGCGCAGGCACTGCAGCATGTAGTCGCTCATATGTGCCAGGCTGCACAGGGGTAAGGACAAGCTGTCCTCTGTGGGAGGTGTATCGTCATCGTCCTGCCTTTCCCCCCAGCCACGCACCAGTGATGAGCCAGAGCTGCGTTGGGTGCCACCACGCTGTGACCATGCTTCATCCTCATCCTCCTCCACCTCCTCCTCGTCCTCCTTGTCCTCCAGTAGTGGGCCCTGGCTGGCCACATTTGTACCTGGCCTCTGCTGTTGCAAAAAACCTCCCTCTGAGTCACTTCGAAGAGACTGGCCTGAAAGTGCTAAAAATGACCCCTCTTTCTCCTCCTCCTCCTCTTCCATCATCGCCCTAAGTGTTTTCTCAAGGAGACATAGAAGTGGTATTGTATTGCTGATAACGGCGTCATCGCCACTGGCCATGTTGGTGGAGTACTCGAAACAGCGCAACAGGGCACACAGGTCTCGCATGGAGGCCCAGTCATTGGTGGTGAAGTGGTGCTGTTCTGTAGTGCGACTGACCCGTGCGTGCTGCAGCTGAAACTCCACTATGGCCTGCTGCTGCTCGCACAGTCTGTCCAGCATGTGCAAGGTGGAGTTCCACCTGGTGGGCACGTCGCATATGAGGTGGTGAGCGGGAAGGCCGAAGTTACGCTGTAGCGCAGACAGGCGAGCAGTGGCAGAATGTGAACGCCGGAAGCGCGAACAGACGGCCCGCACTTTATGCAGCAGCTCTGACATGTCGGGGTAGTTGTGAATGAACTTCTGCACCACCAAATTTAGCACATGCGCCAAGCAAGGGATGTGCGTTAAAACCAGCTAGTCCCAGAGCTGCAACGAGATTTCGCCCATTATCGCACACCACCAGGCCGGGCTTGAGGCTCACCGGCAGCAACCACTCGTCGGTCTGTTGTTCTATACACCGTCACAACTCCTGTGCGGTGTGGGGCCTGTCCCTCAAACATATGAGTCTCAGAATGACCTGCTGACGTTTACCCAGGGCTGTGCTGAAGTTGGTGGTGAAGGTGTGTGGCTGACTGGATGAGCAGGTGGAAGAAGAGGAGGAAGCTGAGTAGGAGGAGGTGGCAACAGGAGGCAAAGAATCTTGCCCTGCGATCCTTGGCAGCGGAAGTACGTGCGCCAAAATGCTCTCCGCCTGGGGCCCAGCTGCCACTACATTTACCCAGTGTGCAGTTAGGGAGATATAGCGTCCCTGGCCATGCTTACTGGTCCTTGTATCTGTGGTTAGGTGGACCTTGCCACAGATGGCGTTGCGCAGTGCACACTTGATTTTATTGGATACTTGGTTGTGCAGGGAAGGCACGGCTCTCTTGTAGAAGTAGTGCCGGCTAGGAACAACATACTGTGGGACAGCAAGCGACATGAGCTGTTTGAAGCTGACTGTGTCCACCAGCCTAAATGACAGCATTTCATAGGCCAGTAGTTTAGAAATGCTGCCATTCAGGGCCAGGGATCGAGGGTGACTAGGTGGGAATTTACGCTTTCTCTCAAATGTTTTTTGAGATGGAGAGCTGAACGCTGCCGTGTGACATGGTTGAGATGCTTGGTGACGGAGGTGGTGGTGTTGGTGGTACATCCCCTGTTTGCTGGGCGGCAGGTGCCAACGTTCCTCCAGAGGCGGAAGAAGAGGCCGAGGCGGCAGCAGCAGAAGAGGCCGAGGCGGCAGCAGCAGAAGAGGCCGAGGCGGCAGCAGAAGAAGAGGTAGCAGGGGGAGCCTGAGTGACTTCCTTGTTTTTAAGGTGTTTGCTCCACTGCAGTTCATGCTTTGCATGCAGGTGCCTGGTCATGCAGGTTGTGCTAAGGTTCAGAACGTTAATGCCTCGCTTCAGGCTCTGATGGCACAGCATGCAAACCACTCGGGTCTTGTCGTCAGCACATTGTTTGAAGAAGTGCCATGCCAGGAAACTCCTTGAAGCTGCCTTTGGGGTGCTCGGTCCCAGATGGCGGCGGTCAGTAGCAGGCGGAGTCTCTTGCCGGCGGGTGTTCTGCTTTTGCCCACTGCTCCCTCTTTTGCTACGCTGTTGGCTCGGTCTCACCACTGCCTCTTCCTCCGAATTGTGAAAGTCAGTGGCATGACCTTCATTCCATGTGGGGTCTAGGACCTCATCGTCCCCTGCATCGTCTTCCACCCAGTCTTGATCCCTGACCTCCTGTTCAGTCTGCACACTGCAGAAAGACGCAGCAGTTGGCACCTGTGTTTCGTCATCATCAGAGACATGCTGAGGTGGTATTCCCATGTCCTCATCATCAGGAAACATAAGTGGTTGTGAATCATTGCATTCTATGTCTTCCACCGCTGGGGAAGGGATAGGTGGATGCCCTTGGGAAACCCTGCCAGCGGAGTCTTCAAACAGCATAAGAAACTGCTGCATAACTTGCGGCTCAGATAGTTTCCCTGGTATGCATGGGGGTGATGTGACAGACTGATGGGCTTGGTTTTTAGGCGCCATCTGTGCGCTTTCTGCAGAATACTGGTTGGGAGATAATGTAAACGTGCTGGATCCACTGTCAGCCACCCAATTGACTAATGCCTTTACCTGCTCAGGCCTTACCATCCTTAGAACGGCATTGGGCCCGACCAAATATCGCTGTAAATTATGGCGGCTACTGAGACTTGAGGTAGTTGGTACACTAGGACGTGTGGCTGTGGCAGAACAGCCACGTCCTCTCCCAGCACCAGAGGGTCCACTAACACCACCACGACCATGTCCGCGTCCGCGTTCCTTACTAGATGTTTTCCTCATTGTTACCGTTCACTACAATAAGAAAAATATTATTTGGCCCATGTATTGAATTCAAATTCAGGCCTTTTTTTTAAAGATACCTAACACTATCTGGCTATCTATTTAGGTATCGTATTACACTAATACAGGCACAGCAGTAACAACAGATTTAGCTGGATATAAATTTGAGGCCTATTATTTAGGCGCTGGGTGACAGGTATAGGTTTACTGACAGAATTAGACTTGGAAATGCACAGTAGCGTGTGTGTGAAGATATTCAGAATGACCCTATGTGCACCTTGTATCTTATATACCCTTTTAGGGATAGATTTAAAATAGCTCTGATACAGCAGAAACCACTAAATTAGGAAATTGCTAAATTGGGAATTGTATTTCAACCCAGAACAAAAACTGTGCTTTGATGGACACTAAATAACTTGACCAGCCACAGCAGTAACGACAGATTTAGCTGGATATAAATTTGAGGCCTAGCTGGGTGACAGGTATAGGTTTACTGACAGAATTAGACTTGGATATGCACAGTAGCGTGTGTGTGAAGTTATTCAGAATGACCCTATGTGCACCTTGAATCTTATATACCCTTTTAGGGATAGATTTAAAATAGCTCTGATACAGCAGAAACCACTAAATTAGGAAATTGCTAAATTCGGGATTTTATTTCAACCCAGAACAAAAACTGTGCTTTGACGGACACTAAATAACTTGACCAGCCACAGCAGTAACGACAGATTTAGCTGGATATAAATTTGAGGCCTAGTATTTAGGAGCTGGGTGACAGGTATACGTTTACTGACAGAATTAGACTTGGAAATGCACAGTAGCGTGTGTGTGAAGTTATTCATAATGACCCTATGTGCACCTTGAATCTTATATACCCTTTTAGGGATAGATTTAAAATAGCTCTGATACAGCAGAAACCACTAAATTAGGAAATTGCTAAATTGGGAATTGTATTTCAACCCAGAACAAAAACTGTGCTTTGACGGCCACTAAATAACTTGCCCAGCCACAGCAGTAACGACAGATTTAGCTGGATATAAATTTGAGACCTAGTATTTAGGTGCTGGGTGACAGGTATACGTTTACTGACAGAATTAGACTGGGATATGGCCAAAAAATAACCAGACTATTGATGGTTAAATGCACTTGGTGTGACAGCTTGACCCTGATGTAGGATTTAGCCAAAAAACAACCACACCATTGAGGGTTAAATGCACTTGGTGACAGCTTGCCCCTGATGTAGTATATGGCCAAAAAATAACCAGACTATTGATGGTTAAATGCACTTGGTGTGACAGCTTGACCCTGATGTAGGATTTAGCCAAAAAACAACCACACCATTGAGGGTTAAATGCACTTGGTGACAGCTTGCCCCTGATGTAATATATGGCCAAAAAATAACCAGACTATTGATGGTTAAATGCACTTGGTGTGACAGCTTGACCCTGATGTAGGATTTAGCCATAAAACAACCACACCATTGAGGGTTAAATGCACTTGGTGACAGCTTGCCCCTAAAGTAATATATGGCCAAAAAATAACCAGAATATTGATGGTTAAATGCACTTGGTGTGACAGCTTGACCCTGATGTAGGATTTAGCCAAAAAACAACCACACCATTGAGGGTTAAATGCACTTGGTGACAGCTTGCCCCTGATGTAGTATATGGCCAAAAAATAAACAGACTATTAATGGTTAAATGCACTTGGTTTGACAGCTTGACCCTGATGTAGGATTTAGCCAAAAAACAACCACACCATTGAGGGTTAAATGCACTTGGTGACAGCTTGCCCCTGATGTAGTATATTGCCAAAAAATAACCAGACTATTGATGGTTAAATGCACTTGGTGTGACAGCTTGACCCTGATGTAGGATTTAGCCAAAAAACAACCACACCATTGAGGGTTAAATGCACTTGGTGACAGCTTGCCCCTGATGTAATATATGGCCAAAAAATAACCAGACTATTGATGGTTAAATGCACTTGGTGTGACAGCTTGACCCTGATGTAGGATTTAGCCATAAAACAACCACACCATTGAGGGTTAAATGCACTTGGTGACAGCTTGCCCCTAAAGTAGTATATGGCCAAAAAATAACCAGAATATTGAGGGTTAAATGCACTTGGTGACAGCTTGCCCCTGATGTAGTATATGGCCAAAAAATAAACAGACTATTGATGGTTAAATGCACTTGGTTTGACAGCTTGACCCTGATGTAGGATTTAGCCAAAAAACAACCACACCATTGAGGGTTAAATGCACTTGGTGACAGCTTGCCCCTGATGTAGTATATTGCCAAAAAATAACCAGACTATTGATGGTTAAATGCACTTGGTGTGACAGCTTGACCCTGATGTAGGATTTAGCCAAAAAACAACCACACCATTGAGGGTAAAATGCACTTGGTGACAGCTTGCCCCTGATGTAGTATATGGCCAAAAAATAACCAGACTATTGATGGTTAAATGCACTTGGTGTGACAGCTTGACCCTGATGTAGGATTTAGCCAAAAAACAACCACACCATTGAGGGTTAAATGCACTTGGTGACAGCTTGCCCCTGATGTAGTATATGGCCTAAAAATAACCAGACTATTGATGGTTAAATGCACTTGGTGTGACAGCTTGACCCTGATGTAGGATTTAGCTAAAAAACAACCACACCATTGAGGGTTAAATGCACTTGGTGACAGCTTGCCCCTGATGTAGTATATGGCCAAAAAATAACCAGACTATTGATGGTTAAATGCACTTGGTGTGACAGCTTGACCCTGATGTAGGATTTAGCCAAAAAGCAACCACACCATTAAGGGTTAAATGCACTTGGTGGCAGCTTGTGCTGGCGCACCACAAGACACAAAATGGCCGTCGATCACCCCAGAAAAAAGTGACTGAAAAACACTCTGGGCAGCCTAAAAACAGTGAGCAATTCAATAGCAGCAGTTCAATCATCCACAGCTGCAGATCGATCTCTGAATGAAGTCTTTTGGAGGAGTTATTCGCTGCCTAATCTCGCCCTAACGTCGCAGCTGCAACCTCTCCCTATGCTGATCAGAGCAGAGTGACGGGCGGCGCTATGTGACTCCAGCTTAAATAGAGGCTGGGTCACATGCTGCACTGGCCAATCACAGTCATGCCAATAGAAGGCATGGCTGTGACGGCCTTTTGGGGCAAGTAGTATGACGCTTGTTGATTGGCTGCTTTACAGCCTTTCAAAAAGCACCAAGAAAGCGACGAACACCGAACCCGGACTTTTACGAAAATGTCCGGGTTCGGGTCCGTGTCACGGACACCCCAAAATTCGGTACGAACCCGAACTATACAGTTCGGGTTCGCTCATCCCTACTCCTGATCATTGTGCACTTCTGATCTGCAACTACAGGAAACGTTTGGTTGAAGTTTTTGCTGCCAAAGGAGGTTCAACCAGTTATTAAATCCAAGGGTTCACATACTTTTTCCACCTGCACTGTGAATGTTTACATGGTGTGTTCAATAAAAACATGGTAACATTTAATTATTTGTGTGTTATTAGTTTAAGCAACTGTGATTGTCTATTGTCGTGACTTAGATGAAGATCAGATCACAACTTGCAACTGTATATGTTCTAAAGCCATTTGTGGCGTGTATTAGTGGCAAAATAAAAATATATTTTACGTTCAGCGGAGCAGGTAAATGTTCTAAAGCATTTTGTGGCGTGTATAAGTAGAAAAAGAAAAATATATTTGCCGTTCAGTGGTGCAGTTATATGTTCTAAAGCCTTTTGTGGCGTATATAAGTGGAAAAAGATAAATATATTTGCCGTTCAGCTGTGCAGTTATATGTTCTAAAGCCTTTTGTGGCATGTATTAGTGGAAAAAGAAAAATATATTTGCTGTTCAGCGGTGCTGTTATATGTTTTAAAGCCTTTTGTGACGTGTATTAGTGACAAAAGTAAAATGTATTTGCCATTCAGTGGAGCAGTGAAATGTTCTAAAGCCTTTTGTGGTGTGTATAAGTGGAAAAAGAAAAATATATTTGCCGTTCAGCGATGCATTTATATGTTACAAAGCCCTTTCAGTCGTGTAATAGTTGGGGAAAAAAAAGCTTATTAGCCGTTGTGTGGTGAAGTGAGAAAATTACTGACTTTTTTGGGGTGTTTTAATTTCCTTTTTATTTATTTATTTGATCTAATAGTATGTCAGACAGAGAAGTGTCAGACCCTGCACAGCGAGGGTCCAACAATGTGGAGAGCCAGAAGTCATCACTCTGCTGAATGGTGACAATTCGGCTGTCACTAGGCAAGCAAGTGAGCATGCATTGGGCCATTTGTGCAAATGACTTGGAGGGACTCCCTGCCTCCATCTCCACTTCATACTGCCACAGTGTGTTTGGGTCCTCTGTCTCGTCTTCCTCATCGCCCTGCAGGTCCTCTAGCTGCTCCTGCTCCTCCTTTCCTGTCACCTGAGTAGAAAAACCATCCATTTCACTACACATTGCCTGTGCTGCAATGTCCTCCTCCCCCTCCTCTTTCAGTTCAGCCTCCACAGGGCTTACGTGGCCGTGAGATCTAGGAGCCACATCTACAGTCCCCTGACCAGCCATTGCTACCACCTTCTGTTCCAGGACATGAAACAGTGGAATGATGTTGTTCATCCCATAATTCTGGCGACTAGCAAATAATGTGGCGTCCTCAAAAGGCCTGAGCAAACAGCAGGTGTCACGCATGAGCTGCCAATGCCTAACATCGATGTTGCACAGGAGAGTACTCCTATCTGCTTGCATTATCAATAAATCGTTGATGACCTTTCTCTGTTCGTATACTCGGTCCAACAAATGCACGGTGGGATTCCAATAGGTGGAAACGTTGCATATAAGCCTATGTTAGGGGATGCCGTTCTGCCGCTGCAGCTAAAGGAGGGTGTGCTTTGCTGTGTACGATTGGCTGAAGTGCATGCAAAGTTTCCTGCCCATTTTTAGGATGTCTTGTAAATGGGTGAAAGACTTCAGGAATGGCTTGACAACCAGATTGAACACATGTGCCATGCAGGGCGCACGGCTCAGCCCTCCTTGACGAAGCGCCGACACTATGTTCTTCCCATTGTCGGTTACCATGGTTCCGATTTTAAGTTGTCGCAGAGAAAGCTAGGATTTGATTTCTTGAAAAATCACACCGAGCAGTTCCTCCCCCAAGTGACTCCATTCGCCAAGGCAAACCATAGAGGCAAGGGGGGCAATTGCCCCCGGCCCCCCAAGTCCTTAGGGGTCCCCGCGCCGCCCCGCAACTAACTATAGGCAGGACAGTCACACAGAGATGAGCGCTTCTATTGTGGAAGCGCTCATCTCCATAGTCATCTGTATCGCTGCCCTCAGGACAGCAATACAGATGGCAGTGTAGCAGGGCAGGGGAGGGAGGTGTGTCCCTTCCCCTTCCTCTGATAGGCTGCAGGCACTAGGCCGGCAGCCTATCAGAGGCCGGCGCAGGCGGCACCATGAAGTCATCACGCCGCCTGAGCCCTGAGCCCTGAGCCGTACAGCGCGGGACACAGGCCCGAAGAGGCCTGCATCGCATCGCTGCCAAGGAGGTAAGTATAAGTGTTTTTTTTTGTGTACAATACTGGTGGCTACTGACACATAATGGGGAGCTCTGGCACATGATAGGGGACGGGGGGCCTATGGCTACTGGCACATGATATAGGGGGGTGGGCTCTGGCTACTGGCACATGATATAGGGGGGTGGGCTCTGGCTACTGGCAAATGATATGGGTGGGCTATAGCTACTGGCACATGATATAGGGGGGAGCTCTGGCTACTGGCACATGATATGGGGCGGCTCTGGCTGCTGGCACATGATGGGGGATCTGGCTACTGGCACATGACATGGGGGGCTCCTGCTACTGGCACATGATAGGAGGGGCTCTGGCTACTGGCACATGATAGGGGGGCTCTGGCTACTGGCACATGATAGGGGGCTCTGGCTACTGGCACATGATAGGGGGGGCTCTGGCTACTGGCACATGATAGGGGGGCTCTGGCTACTGGCACATGATAGGGGGGCTCTGGCTACTGGCACATGATAGGGGGGGCTCTGGCTACTGGCACATGATAGGGGGGGCTCTGGCTACTGGCACATGTTATAGGGGGGCTCTGGCTACTGGAACATGATATAGGGGGGCTTTGGCTACTGGCACATGATATTGGGGGGCTCTTGCTACTGGCACATGATATAGGGGGGGCTCTGGCTACTGGCACATGATATTGGGGGGGCTCTAGCTACTGGCACATGATATAGGGGGGCTCTGGCTAGTGGCACATGATGGGGGTGCTCTGGCTACTGGCACATGATGGGGGGTTCTGGCTGACACATGATAGGGGGGCTCTAGCTACTGGCACATAATGGGAGGTCCTCTGGCTACTGGCACATTATGAGGGTGTCCTCTGGCTACTGGCACATGATATGGGGGGGCTCTTGTTACTGACACATGATGGTGGGGGGGCTCTTATTACTGGCACATGATTGGGGGCATCTATGAGGGCACATTTTACTGGCACATTATTTGGGGACATCTATGGGGGCACTTCTTACTGGCACATTATTGGTGGGCACTATAGGGGCATCTACTGAGAAGCGAGGAACCCCTACTGGATGTGCAGACTTGACCTGTGGCCAGAGCTGTCACAATTTGCCATGGAACTCTTGGCTTGCCCCTCGTCCTGTCTGAAAGTACATTCAGCGCAGCAGGGGGGAATCATGACAGATAAGCGCATTCGATTAGCTCACGACAGTGCGGACTACCTCACATTTCTAAAAATGAATGAGGCATGGATCTCGGAGGAATTCAACACATGTGATAAGGCGACCACATTTCATTGAATTTCCTCATGACAGCCCATAAATATCCGCCACAACCCAGAACAAATAATGGTCCTTGTCTTAGGTAAATACAGCAGCATAAAAGGCCTTTTCTGTCCGTTGAATGCCTATTGTTTTGGGCCCTAAAGAAATTTAACACCTGTGACGACCACGTGTTTCAACTATTATCATTAGTTGTTTTTTTCAAAAGGGGTGATTTTGTTAGCCATCTTTTTGATCAAATTTTATATTTTTAGTTCTTTTAAACATATGTATTTGACCTGTATTTGTACTGGCCTTCAGTAAAATTGATATCCATTGACCGTCTAATAGACCTCCAGCCAGATAATCACTTGATCTTTTCTGTACGAAGAATGCATATGGGGCCTGCAATATAATGGCCTGCTGTGAAATTGATATCCAATGACTGTGTAATCTACCTCCAGCCATATACTTACTTGTTCTTTTCTGTATGCTAAATGCATAATTTTTGGGGCCTGAAGTCCACTGGCCTGCTGTAAAATTGATATCCAATGGCCGTGTAATCGATCTCTAGCCACATACTTACTTGTTCTTTTCTGTATGGTGAATGAATAATTGTTAGGGCCTCGGAGGAATTGAATACCAGTGACGACCATGTGTTATCGAATTTCAACTATTATCATTACTTTTTTATTTTTAAAGAAGGCGGATTTAGTTAGCCGTATTTTTAATCCAATTTTATATTTTTAGTTCTTTTAAACATATGTATTTGACCTGTATTTGTACAGGCCTGCAGTAAAATTTATATCCATTGACCATGTAATATACCTCCGGCCACATAATCACTTGATCTTTTCTGTCCGGTGAATGCCTAATGTTTAGGGCCTGTAGTCCAGTGACCCACGGTAAAAAAAATTATCTATTGACTGCATAGTGTACCTCGAGACATGTAATCAGAATTTCTTTTATGTCAGGTGAAGGCCCTTACTCCCGTGGCCTTAAATAAAAAATGTCTAGGCTTCGAAAGGGCACATTTCAGAGAATTTCCCTTTACGATGCATAAAAATGTCCTCTGATTAAGGAGCATTTTTTGGGGGGGGGGGATTTTTGTCATTGATCCCCCTCTAGTATGTCGCTGTCTATGTTGTGGGACTATTTGTGCACTTCTACTAAGTATTTGGTGGCTGCAAATATGAGCTAAAGGTTTTTCAGGTTTGCCTGCCATTAAAGTGAATGGGGCCCGCCGCGAACTTGCGGTTCATGAACATTTGATCGTGTTCGCAAACCGTCCTGGCCGATGTTCGTCCATCACTATAGGCCAGTAAAAGCTTTTAGCAGAAATAAATGCACCAGTGAAGTGCGTATTTTTTTCTTTCTGTACTGAAATAGGCCAGTAAACGCTTTCAACAATTGATCTGAGAGTCATTTTTTTTTGTACTGAAATAGGCCAGTAAACGCTTCTAGTAGAAATAAATGCACCAGTGAAGTGCATATATTCTAGAATGAAATAGGCCACTAAACGCTTTTGCACCAGTGAAGGGCTTACATTTTTTCTTTCTGCACACTTTCAACATATAACTGCAGAAGTTAACTGAGAATATATTTTTCTTTCTGTACTGAAATAGGCCAGTAAATGCTTTCAACACATAAAAATGCAGAATTGAACTGAGAGTAAAAAAATATTTGTACTGAAATAGGCCAGTAAACGCTATTAGCAGAAATAAATGCACCAGTGAAGTACGTATAATTTTTCTTTCTATAATGAAATAGGCCACTAAATGCTTTTGCCACAAATAAGTGCACCAGTTAAGTGCTTACATTTTTTCTTTCTTTACACTTTCAACACATATAACTGCAGAATTTAACTGAGAATATTTTTTTTCTGTACTGAAATAGGCCAGTAAACGCTTTCAACACATAAAAATGCAGAATTGAACTGAGAATATTTTTTTCTTTCTTAAATAGGCCAGTAAAAGCTTTTAGCAGAAATAAATGCACCAGTGAAGCGTGTATTTTTTTTCTTTCTGTACTGAAATAGGCCACTAAACGCTTTTGCCACAAATAGGTGCACCAGTGAAGTGCTTATATTTTTTTTCTTTCTGTACACTTTCAACACATAACTACAGAAGTGAACTGAGAATATATTTTTCTTTTTGTACTGAAATAGGCCACTAAATGCTTTTGCCACAAATAAGTGCACCAGTGAAGTGCGTATATTTTTTCTTTCTTTAATGAAATAGGCCACTAAATGTTTTTGCTACAAATAAGTGCACCAGTGAAGTGCGTATATTTTTTTATTTCTGTGCGCTTTTACCACATATAACTGCAGAAGTTAACTGAGAATATATTTTTCCTTTTGTACTGAAAGAGGGCAGTAAACGCTTTTAGCAGAAATAAATGCACCAGTGAAGTGCGTATATTCCTTTCTTTCTGTACGTTTACGACACATATAACTGCAGAAGTGAACTTAGAATATTAATATTTTTCTTTTTCCACAGATATAAGCCACTAAAGGCTTTTTAACATAGCATTTTCAACATAGCATTTTCACCCCAAGAAAAAATTGCTGGAATGACAGAGCTGTATAATGGCTATTTGGATCCCCAAATAATTTTTCCCTGCACTTCTTAATCACTTTTATGTCCCTATTGCCTTCTGACATCTCTCCCTGCACTAAGATGCTGTGAAATGATTCCTCCCTATCCTTTCCCTGCACTTTATAAATCATTTTTTCAGTTTTTATTTTTTTTCACAATGAGGTTTTTCTGATTGCTCTCCCTAGCGCCTCCTCACGCCTGTCCCTGCACTCAGAATGCTGGAAATGGCAGAATATAAAATGGCTGGCTTATATATAGGGCTGTGACATCACAGGGCTGGCTGGCTGCTGATTGGCTGCATGCATGCATGTCAATCTGGGTGATACCTTCCCAGAGTTCCTTGCCTTATGTCCTCACACGTGTAGCCACTGTGTTAGGAAAAATTGCGATTCGTTACCACTAGAGTTGAGCGAACACCTGGATGTTCGGGTTCGAGAAGTTCGGCCGAACATCCCGGAAATGTTCGGGTTCGGGATCCGAACCCGATCCGAACTTCGTCCCGAACCCGAACCCCATTGAAGTCAATGGGGACCCGAACTTTTCGGCACTAAAAAGGCTGTAAAACAGCCCAGGAAAGAGCTAGAGGGCTGCAAAAGGCAGCAACATGTAGGTAAATCCCCTGCAAACAAATGTGGATAGGGAAATGAATTAAAATAAAAATTAAATAAATAAAAATTAACCAAAATCAATTGGAGAGAGGTTCCATAGCAGAGAATCTGGCTTCCCGTCACCCACCACTGGAACAGTCCATTCTCAGATATTTAGGCCCCGGCACCCAGGCAGAGGAGAGAGGTCCCGTAACAGAGAATCTGTCTTCATGTCAGCAGAGAATTAGTCTGCATGTCATAGCAGAGAATGAGGCTTCACGTCAGCCACCACTGCAACAGTCCATTGGCATATATTTAGGCCCAGCACCCAGGCAGAGGAGAGAGGTCCCGTAACAGACAATCTGGCTTCATGACAGCAGAGAATCAGTCTGCATGTCATAGCAGAGAATCAGGCTTCACGTCAGCCACCACTGCAACAGTCCATTGTCATAAATTTAGGCCCAGCACCCAGGCAGAGGAGAGAGCTCCCGTAACAGAGGATCTGGCTTCATGTCAGCAGAGAATCAGTCTGCATGTCATAGCAGAGAATCAGGCTTCACGTCAGCCACCACTGCAACAGTCCATTGTCATAAATTTAGGCCCAGCACCCAGGCAGAGGAGAGAGGTCCCGTAAAAGAGGATCTGGCTTCATGTCAGCAGAGAATCAGTCTGCATGTCATAGCAGAGAATGAGGCTTCACGTCACCCACCACTGCAACAGTCCATTGGCATATATTTAGGCCTAGCACACAGGCAGAGCAGAGAGGTCCCGTAACAGACAATCTGGCTTCATGACAGCAGAGAATCAGTCTGCATGTCATAGCAGAGAATGAGGCTTCACGTCAGCCACCACTGCAACAGTCCATTGGCATATATTTAGGCCTAGCACACAGGCAGAGGAGAGGTTCATTCAACTTTGGGTAGCCTCGCAATATAATGGTAAAATGAAAATAAAAATAGGATTGAATGAGGAAGTGCCCTGGAGTCCAATAATATATGGTTATGGGGAGGTAGTTAATGTCTAATCTGGACAAGGGACGGACAGGTCCTGTGGGATCCATGCCTGGTTCATTTTTATGAACGTCAGCTTGTCCACATTGGCTGTAGACAGGCGGCTGCGTTTGTCTGTAATGACGCCCCCTGCCGTGCTGAATACACGTTCAGACAAAACGCTGGCTGCCGGGCAGGCCAGCACCTCCAAGGCATAAAAGGCTAGCTCTGGCCACGTGGACAATTTAGAGACCCAGAAGTTGAATGGGGCCGAACCATCAGTCAGTACGTGGAGGGGTGTGCACACGTACTGTTCCACCATGTTAGTGAAATGTTGCCTCCTGCTAACACGTTGCGTATCAGGTGGTGGTGCAGTTAGCTGTGGCGTGTTGACAAAAGTTTTCCACATCTCTGCCATGCTAACCCTGCCCTCAGAGGAGCTGGCCGTGACACAGCTGCCTTGGCGACCTCTTGCTCCTCCTCTGCCTTGGCCTTGGGCTTCCACTTGTTCCCCTGTGACATTTGGGAATGCTCTCAGTAGCGCGTCTACCAACGTTCGCTTGTACTCGCGCATCTTCCTATCACGCTCCAGTGCAGGAAGTAAGGTGGGCACATTGTCTTTGTAGCGTGGATCCAGCAGGGTGGCAACCCAGTAGTCCGCACAGGTTAAAATGTGGGCAACTCTGCTGTCGTTGCGCAGGCACTGCAGCATGTAGTCGCTCATGTGTGCCAGGCTGCCCAGGGGTAAGGACAAGCTATCCTCTGTGGGAGGCGTATCGTCATCGTCCTGCCTTTCCCCCCAGCCACGCACCAGTGATGGACCCGAGCTGCGTTGGGTGCCACCCCGCTGTGACCATGCTTCATCCTCATCCTCCTCCACCTCCTCCTCATCCTCGTCCTCCTCGTCCTCCAGTAGTGGGCCCTGGCTGGCCACATTTGTACCTGGCCTCTGCTGTTGCAAAAAACCTCCCTCTGAGTCACTTCGAAGAGACTGGCCTGAAAGTGCTAAAAATGACCCCTCTTCCTCATCCTCCTCCTCCTCCTCCTGGGCCACCTCCTGTTCCATCATCGCCCTAAGTGTTTTCTCAAGGAGACATAGAAGTGGTATTGTAACGCTGATAACGGTGTCATCGCCACTGGCCATGTTGGTGGAGTACTCGAAACAGCGCAACAGGGCACACAGGTCTCGCATGGAGGCCCAGTCATTGGTGGTGAAGTGGTGCTGTTCTGTAGTGCGACTGACCCGTGCGTGCTGCAGCTGAAACTCCACTATGGCCTGCTGCTGCTCGCACAGTCTGTCCAGCATGTGCAAGGTGGAGTTCCACCTGGTGGGCACGTCGCATATGAGGCGGTGAGCGGGAAGGCCGAAGTTACGCTGTAGCGCAGACAGGCGAGCAGCGGCAGGATGTGAACGCCGGAAGCGCGAACAGACGGCCCGCACTTTATGCAGCAGCTCTGACATGTCGGGGTAGTTGTGAATGAACTTCTGCACCACCAAATTCAGCACATGCGCCAAGCAAGGGATGTGCGTCAAATTGGCTAGTCCCAGAGCTGCAACGAGATTTCGCCCATTATCACACACCACCAGGCCGGGCTTGAGGCTCACCGGCAGCAACCACTCGTCGGTCTGTTGTTCTATACCCCGCCACAACTCCTGTGCGGTGTGGGGCCTGTCCCCCAAACATATGAGTTTCAGAATGGCCTGCTGACGTTTACCCCGGGCTGTGCTGAAGTTGGTGGTGAAGGTGTGTGGCTGACTGGATGAGCAGGTGGAAGAAGAGGAGGAGGAAGCCGAGAAGGAGGAGGTGGCAACAGGAGGCAAAGAATGTTGCCCTGCGATCCTTGGCGGCGGAAGGACGTGCGCCAAACAGCTCTCCGCCTGGGGCCCAGCTGCCACTACATTTACCCAGTGTGCAGTTAGGGAGATATAGCGTCCCTGGCCGTGCTTACTGGTCCACGTATCTGTGGTTAGGTGGACCTTGCCACAGATGGCGTTGCGCAGTGCACACTTGATTTTATCGGATACTTGGTTGTGCAGGGAAGGCACGGCTCTCTTGGAGAAGTAGTGCCGGCTGGGAACAACATACTGTGGGACAGCAAGCGACATGAGCTGTTTGAAGCTGTCTGTGTCCACCAGCCTAAATGACAGCATTTCATAGGCCAGTAGTTTAGAAATGCTGGCATTCAGGGCCAGGGATCGAGGGTGGCTAGGTGGGAATTTACGCTTTCTATCAAATGTTTGTGAGATGGAGAGCTGAACGCTGGCGTGTGACATGGTTGAGACGCTTGGTGACGGAGGTGGTGGTGGTGGTGTTGGTGGTACATCCCCTGTTTGCTGGGCGGCAGGTGCCAACGTTCCTCCAGAGGCGGAGGAAGAGGCCGAGGCGGCAGCAGCAGAATAGGCCGAGGCGGCAGCAGCAGAAGAGGTAGCAGGGGGAGCCTGAGTGACTTCCTTGGTTTTAAGGTGTTTACTCCACTGCAGTTCATGCTTTGCATGCAGGTGCCTGGTCATGCAGGTTGTGCTCAGGTTCAGAACGTTAATGCCTCGCTTCAGGCTCTGATGGCACAGCGTGCAAACCACTCGGGTCTTGTCGTCAGCACATTGTTTGAAGAAGTGCCATGCCAGGGAACTCCTTGAAGCTGCCTTTGGGGTGCTCGGTCCCAGATGGCGGCGGTCAGTAGCAGGCGGAGTCTCTTGGCGGCGGGTGTTCTGCTTTTGCCCACTGCTCCCTCTTTTGCTACGCTGTTGGCTCGGTCTCACCACTGCCTCTTCCTCCGAACTGTGAAAGTCAGTGGCACGACCTTCATTCCATGTGGGGTCTAGGACCTCATCGTCCCCTGCATCGTCTTCCACCCAGTCTTGATCCCTGACCTCCTGTTCAGTCTGCACACTGCAGAAAGACGCAGCAGTTGGCACCTGTGTTTCGTCATCATCAGAGACATGCTGAGGTGGTATTCCCATGTCCTCATCATCAGGAAACATAAGTGGTTGTGCGTCAGTGCATTCTATGTCTTTCACCGCTGGGGAAGGGCTAGGTGGATGCCCTTGGGAAACCCTGCCAGCGGAGTCTTCAAACAGCATAAGAGACTGCTGCATAACTTGAGGCTGAGACAGTTTCCCTGGTATGCATGGGGGTGATGTGACAGACTGATGGGGTTGGTTTTCAGGCGCCATCTGTGCGCTTTCTGCAGAAGACTGGGTGGGAGATAATGTGAACGTGCTGGATCCACTGTCGGCCACCCAATTGACTAATGCCTGTACCTGCTCAGGCCTTACCATCCTTAGAACGGCATTGGGCCCCACCATATATCGCTGTAAATTCTGGCGGCTACTGGGACCTGAGGTAGTTGGTACACTAGGACGTGTGGATGTGGCAGAACGGCCACGTCCTCTCCCAGCACCAGAGGGTCCACTAACACCACCACGACCATGTCCACGTCCGCGTCCCTTACTAGATGTTTTTCTCATTGTTATGGTTCACCACAACAACAAATATATTATTTGGCCCAATGTATTGTATTCAAATTCAGCGGGATATAAATTTGAGGCCTAGTATTTAGGCGCTGGGTGACCGGTATGGATTTAGTGACAGAATTAGACTTGGAAATGCACAGAAGCGTGTGTGTGAAGTTATTCTGAATGACCCTATGTGCACCTTCAATATTATATACCCTTTTAGGGATAGATTTCAAATAGCTCTGATATAGCAGAAACCACTAAATTATGAAATTGCTAAATTGAGAATTGTACTTCAACCCAGAACAAAAAATGTGCTTTGACGGACACTAAATATCTTGCCCAGCAACAACAGTACAGCGGTGGGTAACGAGAGATTTAGAGGGAATTAAATTTGAGGCCTAGTATTTAGGCGCTGGGTCACCGGTATGGATTTAGTGACAGAATTAGACTTGGAAATACACAGTAGCGGGTGTGTGTGAAGTTATTCTGAATGACCCAATGTGCACCTTCAATATTATATACCCTTTTAGGGATAGATTTCAAATAGCTCTGATATAGCAGAAACCACTAAATTATGAAATTGCTAAATTGGGAATTGTACTTCAACCCAGAACAAAAAATGTGCTTTGACGGACACTAAATATCTTGCCCAGCAACAACAGTACAGCGGTGGGTAACGAGAGATTTAGAGGGATTTAAATTTGAGGCCTAGTATTTAGGCGCTGGGTCACCGGTATGGATTTAGTGACAGAATTAGACTTGGAAATGCACAGAAGCGTGTGTGTGAAGTTATTCTGAATGACCCTATGTGCACCTTCAATATTATATACCCTTTTAGGGATAGATTTCAAATAGCTCTGATATAGCAGAAACCACTAAATTATGAAATTGCTAAATTGAGAATTGTACTTCAACCCAGAACAAAAAATGTGCTTTGACGGACACTAAATATCTTGCCCAGCAACAACAGTACAGCGGTGGGTAACGAGAGATTTAGAGGGAATTAAATTTGAGGCCTAGTATTTAGGCGCTGGGTCACCGGTATGGATTTAGTGACAGAATTAGACTTGGAAATACACAGTAGCGGGTGTGTGTGAAGTTATTCTGAATGACCCTATGTGCACCTTCAATATTATATACCCTTTTAGGGATAGATTTCAAATAGCTCTGATATAGCAGAAACCACTAAATTATGAAATTGCTAAATTGGGAATTGTACTTCAACCCAGAACAAAAAATGTGCTTTGACGGACACTAAATATCTTGCCCAGCAACAACAGTACAGCGGTGGGTAACGAGAGATTTAGAGGGATTTAAATTTGAGGCCTAGTATTTAGGCGCTGGGTCACCGGTATGGATTTAGTGACAGAATTAGACTTGGAAATGCACAGAAGCGTGTGTGTGAAGTTATTCTGAATGACCCTATGTGCACCTTGAATATTATATACCCTTTTAGGGATAGATTTCAAATAGCTCTGATATAGCAGAAACCACTAAATTATGAAATTGCTAAATTGGGAATTGTACTTCAACCCAGAACAAAAAATGTGCTTTGACAGACACTAAATATCTTGCCCAGCAACAACAGTACAGCGGTGGGTAACGAGAGATTTAGAGGGATTTAAATTTGAGGCCTAGTATTTAGGCGCTGGGTCACCGGTATGGATTTAGTGACAGAATTAGACTTGGAAATGCACAGAAGCGTGTGTGTGAAGTTATTCTGAATGACCCTATGTGCACCTTCAATATTATATACCCTTTTAGGGATAGATTTCAAATAGCTCTGATATAGCAGAAACCACTAAATTATGAAATTGCTAAATTGGGAATTGTACTTCAACCCAGAACAAAAAATGTGCTTTGACGGACACTAAATATCTTGCCCAGCAACAACAGTACAGCGGTGGGTAACGAGAGATTTAGAGGGATTTAAATTTGAGGCCTAGTATTTAGGCGCTGGGTGACAGGTATGGGTTTAGTGACAGAATTAGACTTGGAAATGCACAGAAGCGTGTGTGTGAAGTTATTCTGAATGACCCAATGTGCACCTTCAATATTATATACCCTTTTTGGGATAGATTTCAAATAGCTCTGATATAGCAGGAACCACTAAATTATGAAATTGCTAAATTGGGAATTGTATTTCAACCCAGAACAAGAAATGTGCTTGAACGGACACTAAATAACTCGCCCAGCTACAGCACTAGGGACAGATTTAGCTGGATATAAATTTGAGGCCTAGTATTTAGGCGCTGGGTGACCGGTATGGATTTAGTGACAGAATTAGACTGGGATATGGCCAAAAAATAAACAGACTATTGCTGGTTAAATGCACTTGGTGTGACAGCTTCACCCTGATGTAGGCTTTAGCCAAAAAACAACCACACCATTGAGGGTTAAATGCACTTGGTGACAGGCGCAGCTTGCCCCTGATTTTGTATATGGCCAAAAAATGAACAGACTATTGCTGGTTAAATGCACTTGGTGTGACAGCTTCACCCTGATGTAGGCTTTAGCCAAAAAACAACCACACCATTGAGGGTTAAATGCACTTGGTGACAGGCGCAGCTTGCCCCTGATTTTGTATATGGCCAAAAAATGAACAGACTATTGCTGGTTAAATGCACTTGGTGTGACAGCTTCACCCTGATGTAGGCTTTAGCCAAAAAACAACCACACCATTGAGGGTTAAATGCACTTGGTGACAGGCGCAGCTTGCCCCTGATTTTGTATATGGCCAAAAAATGAACAGACTATTGCTGGTTAAATGCACTTGGTGTGACAGCTTCACCCTGATGTAGGCTTTAGCCAAAAAACAACCACACCATTGAGGGTTAAATGCACTTGGTGACAGGCGCAGCTTGCCCCTGATTTTGTATATGGCCAAAAAATGAACAGACTATTGCTGGTTAAATGCACTTGGTGTGACAGCTTCACCCTGATGTAGGCTTTAGCCAAAAAACAACCACACCATTGAGGGTTAAATGCACTTGGTGACAGGCGCAGCTTGCCCCTGATTTTGTATATGGCCAAAAAATGAACAGACTATTGCTGGTTAAATGCACTTGGTGTGACAGCTTCACCCTGATGTAGGCTTTAGCCAAAAAACAACCACACCATTGAGGGTTAAATGCACTTGGTCGCAGCTTGTGCTGGCGCACCACAAGACACAAAATGGCCGCCGATCACCCCAGAAAAATGAGACTGACAAACGGTCTGTGCAGCCTAAAAACAGTGAGCAATTGAGGATCAGCAGCTCAATGATCCACAGCTGCAGATCGATCAGTTAATCAAGTCCTTTGGAGGAGTTAATCTGCCTAATCTCGCCCTACTGTCGCAGCCGCAACCTCTCCCTACGCTAATCAGAGCAGAGTGACGGGCGGCGCTATGTGACTCCAGCTTAAATAGAGGCTGGGTCACATGGTGCTCTGGCCAATCACAGCCATGCCAATAGTAGGCATGGCTGTGATGGCCTCTTGGGGCAAGTAGTATGACGCTTGTTGATTGGCTGCTTTGCAGCCTTTCAAAAAGCGCCAAGAAAGCGTCACAAAAGCGCGAAGAAAGCGACGAACACCGAACCCGAACCCGGACTTTTACGAAAATGTCCGGGTTCGGGTCCGTGTCACGGACACCCCAAAATTCGGTACGAACCCGAACTATACAGTTCGAGTTCGCTCATCCCTAGTTACCACGAAGCGCGGAGAAAATTGCATTCATTGCAAATCGAATTTGTCCTGAATTCCACTTTGTCAGCTTCGATTCGCTCATTTTTATCAATTTGCATCAGTTTCTCAATTCGTCACCCATTGACCTCTATCATTACATCATGTATGATTTATTCCAAAAAAGATGATGTACATGATGGACTGATTGAAAATCATCCACTAGTGTTCAATAAATAATTGAATATCAATATCCTTTGGGTTTACATATTTCTTTGTTCTTCCTTTCTTTTTTTACTACAACAGATGCTAGTTTTCATTCTTGATTTTCTTAACAAACAGGGGAGCAAACAAAAAACTGAAGTTGAAGATGAACTTAAAGTTTATTCAAGGACAGGATTAAAATCTATAGAAATATGATGATATCTATTGTCAAGATTTGTACTCAGGGTGGAGTTGGCAATGACAGACTTCAGCAAAGACGGCAGGTTAAAAAGTCCAAGCAGTTTATCCTCTTGTACGCAGCATAACAAACACATAACATCCAAGTTTTCACTTGGGTGGGGTGAAGCTGTGGCACCAACATAGCATAAACAATTAAATAAATTCCTGCCCGTCTGGGCACTACCTATACAGGTCATCTCTAACTCACCACTACACTGCAGTTCACACAAGGCTCGGGCTTAGACAGCCAGCAGGTGAGCTAGCTTCCCAGGCTTTCTGACCCAGTCTGAAGCTGCTTTTATTCCCCAGTAATGATCATCAGCATCTACCTCAGGCTAGGGGAAATAGCCATGCTGGGAGTGTGTGGACTGGTAGGTTCTTCTAACAATCCTACCCACCAGTCCAAATAAAATCCAGCCCAGAACAAAATCTAAACAAACCTGTCTCAGCAAACTACATTTTGATGAAGCCACTGCAACTTTCTGGATTTCATTTATCTCAACAAGCTGAGGATTCTGGGTGAAGTATATATGCCTTCCAGCACTTTACCATACACTTTACCACACTATCTATATATCTAATTGAATTGCTGCTATTTTGGCTTAAACTAACTTTCATAATTAGCTTTTTATTAAAAATTTGTACGTTTTTGGCTTCTGTGTATTACATTACATCAACTTTGATATGATCTTAAATAAGCTTATACAATCAATAAGGAGAACACAGGAGTGTCTAGACATCAAGCCTCCAGACAGGCTTTGTGATGCATCCTGCAGCTTTTGATGTACTGTGACACACAAGAGCTGTGGAAGTGAAAATTTGTTAATAAAACCTAATTACTGAAAATAGCCAAAACACATGCATTTTGGAAAAACAATATGCCCCAAAGGTTGTCCATTGTCTTTAAAGGGAACCTGTCACCGGGATTTTGTGTATAGAGCTGAGAATATGGGTTGCTAGATGACCGCTAGCACATCTGCAATATCCAGTCCCCATAGCTCTGTGTGCTTTTATTGTGTCAAAAAAACAATTTGATACATATGCAAATTAACCTGAGATAAGTCGTGTCCCTGACTCATCTCACGTACAGGACTCCTCTCAGGTTAATTTGCATATGTATCAAATCGGTTTTTTTACACAATAAAAGCACACAGAGCTATGGGGACTGGATATTGCAGATGTGCTAGCGGTCATCTAGCAACCCATGTCCTCAGGTCTATACACAAAATCCAGGTGACAGGTTCCCTTTAAATGAGCCTTTGACTATGATTCCTCTAGATTGTGAGTCCTTCATAATTGTGCACGCAAGTCAATTTCTTAATTTCTATATGTGAAAAATTAATACTAACAGGCATATATTGAATGAGTAGAGATGAGACAGATCATATCTAGAGATGAGCAAATTTTGGTTCGCTGAATTTTTCCCGAAAATATTTGATTCAATCAGAATTAATTCACGGCGAATCGCGTTAAATAACTGCTATTTCCTGGCTGCAGAGAGCCCTTATATTGGTGTAGAACACGGTGCCTTGCAGTGACAAACATAGGGAGTCTGCTGTGGTAGTGAAACAATATTGTAATTCAGTATGACATGTAGATGACAGACGTCACTCTTAGAATCATTGCACACTTCACTTATTTGGGCAGTTACAGGGGCCAAAACTGACCAAATAACTCAAATGTGAACTCAGTCTTACAGGTCGATGTTAGCGCCAGGTATAAAGAACCGTGCAGAGGCCCAAGATCCTACTGTAGCATAAAAGAGCACGCCCCTTTTACACCGTTGTCAGCTTATTCCACATAAATGTTTACAGAACCTGTTCTATTAAACGCTTATACAAGTAGAGCCCCCCTGACAGTGGAGAGGGTGTCAGCAGTAAGTTTGTGTTGACGTCACTGATTATTTTGCCCTTCCTCTGATCTGTCAGAACAATTACCCCCCCCCCCCAAAAAAAAAAAAGATCCTGTGTGGCCAAGTCACATAGTGTTGAGGTAGCAGCAGCATGAGGAGACCACAGAGTGGTGAAGTAGCAGCAGCATGAGGAGACCACAGAATGGCACAATGACAGAGTGTGGTGGTGGCAGCAGCAGCATTAGAAGGCCACAAACTGGCAAGGTGACATATTGTGGAGGTGGCAGCAGCATGAGGAGGCCACAGAGTGGCAAGGTGACAGAGTGTGGAGGTGGCAGCATCAGCGACATGAGGAGACCACAGAGTGGCCCAGAGACAGAGTTGTGAGTTGGCAGCAGCATAAGGAGACCACAGAGTGGCAAGGTGACATAGTGTGGAGGTGTCAGCAGCATGCACAGAGTAGCATAATGACAGAGCGTGGAAGTGGATGCAGCAGCAGCATGAGGAGACCACAGAGTGGCACAATGACAAAGTGTGAAGGTGGCAACAGCAGCATGAGGAGACCTGGCTGCTGAGCTGGCAGCAGCATCAGGAGACCACATTGTGACCAGGTGACAGAGTGGGGAGGTGGGGGCAATAACAGTACCTGCTGACGATGGTGGCTGAAAGAAGAAGCACTTGGCAACAGATGTGTGGCATCAGGTGGGCAGCAGCAACAGAATAGCTGAGGCAGGTAGCCAGAAGAAACCAGTCTCTTTTGTCAAAGTTTGTGTGAGGCAGCATGGATGATCTAATCTGATGCATCAGGAATGGGGGGGTGGAAATCTTGGCTGATCCACACCAGATTAATATTGACAAAGGTCAGTCTATCCACATTTTGGATGGACAGACGAGTTCTCCATAGGGTAACTATGGCCACCACCTTCTGCTTCAGGTTCAGCTCCATATCTAGCTGATGCTGCTGGTGAGTAGTTTCTTCACTAGGCAGGTAAAGAAAGCTGCTCATAAGCAACTCTAGACTTAAGTTGCTGCTGATGGAGCTGGTACTGCTCCTACCCCCCACCCTGCCACAGCAGCCATGGCAGTGGAATGTGAGCACAGAGGGCCCCCCCCCGTTCAGACCTGCGAGAGGATGGACAATGGCGCAGATAGGTAGCGGTCAAATGACTACATAGGATGTCTTGATAGTAGTTCAGTTTGTCCTTCCTCTCAGCGGGTTTAAAAAAGGCCCCCATTTTGGACCGGTAGGGAGAGTCTTACATGGTGGAGAGCCAGTAGTCATCCCTCTGCCGAATGGTGACAATTCTGCTGTCACTACGCATGCAACTGAGCATTCATTGGGCCATTTGCACAAGTGACTCAGAGGGCTTCCATGCCTTCAACTCCACTGTATACTGCCACGTGTGTCTGGGTCTTCCGCCTCCTCTTCCTCATCTCCCTCTTGCAAATCCCGCTGCTTCTGCTCCTCCTCTCCTCTCACCTGTGTAGAAAAACCACAAATTTTGCAACACATTGCATGTGCTCCAATGTCCTCCACCTCCTCCAGTTCAGCCCCTACAGGGCTCATGTGGCTGTGAGATATATACGCCACGTCTCCAGTCCCTTGACCAGCTAGATTTACCAACATCTTTTCCAGGACATGAATCAGTGGAATGACGTTGTTCATCCCGTACTCCTGGCGACTGACAGACAAAGTGGCCTCCTCAATGGGCCCGAGCAAACAGCAGGTGTCACGCACGAGCTGCCACTGCCAATTACACAGGGGAGTACCTCTATCCGCCTGTATAATCAAGAAATTGTTTATGGCCTTTCTCTGTTCGTATAGTCAGTCCAACATATGGAGTGTGGAATTCCAATGGGTGGAAACATTGCATATCAGCTTATGTTGAGGGATGCTGTTCTGCAGCTCAAGGAGGGTGTGCTTTGCGATGTACAAATGGCTGAAGTGCATGCAAAGTTTCCTGGTCATTTTTAGAATGTCTTGCAAATGGGTGGAAGACTTCAGAAAACGCTTGACAACCAGATTGATCGTCATCCCGTGCCTTGCACATGTGGTATGCTCGTGGGGAATTGGGAATTGTCACTGCAGTGGAGGTTGAGGACATGGTGGAGGATGAGGAGGAAAAGGCAGACATTATGGCCGGACCAACAGCATGAGAACATGAAGGTGAAGGCGGCATTACCTGGCCAAGTAGCTGGTGTGGCTGGGAAGGAACCACATTTACCTAGTGGGCCTTAAAGGACATATATTGTCCTTGACTGTATTTACAGTTCCACACGTCAGCGCTGCCGTGCACTTTGGCAGACACTGACAGGCTCAAAGACTGGCCCACCTTCTGTTCTACATATTTGTGCAGGGCCGGTACTGCATTTTTGGCAAAGATATGACAGTTTGGGACTCTCCAGCTCGGCTCGGCACAAGCCATCATTTCTCTAAAAGGTGCAGAGTCCACCACTTGGAAAAGGAGGGACTGCAGCACCAGTAACTTGGACAGGAGTATGTTCAGCTTCTGCGTCATTGAATGCATGCACGCATACTACTGTCTCTTGGCAATCACTTCGGTGATCGATTGCTGACAAAATTACTGATGAGGAGGAGGAGGGGCATGAGCATCATGATTGGCAGATGATGGGAAGGACAGACAGCTCCCTTAGGCCTCTTGCACATGAATGTATTTTATTTCCGTATCCGTTCCATTTTTATTTTTTTGTGGACCGTATACAGAAATATTAATTTCAATGGGTTTTCAAAAAAAAAAAAAACGGAAGGTACTCCGTGTGCATTCCGTTTCCCTATTCCCATGCTTCCGTTCCTCAAACAAATAGAACATGTCCTATTATTGTCAACATTATGGATAAGGATAGTACTCTTGTATTAGGGGCCAGCTGTTCCATTCCACAAAATACGGAATGCACGCAGATGTCATCAGTATTTTTTGCGTGTCCGTTTTTTGCGGACCGCAAAATACATACGGTCGTGTGCAAGAGACCTTAGGCTGAGCCTTGACTGCCTGAAATCGGGTGCGTGCCAATGGGTTATGCAGTGGTTGCTGCGGCAGGCTGGACAACCACATTGACTCCTAGGCCACTTTATGGTGATGCTGCATATGGTGACGCTGTATATGTTGACGCAGGACTGTGGCACCCTGGCCACGCTTCTGCCCACAGATTTGGCAAATGTCCATGTTCACCTCCTCCGGCTGCTTAACAAAAAACTGCCACACTGATTTTATCCCCAACACTACGCACTGAATGATTGCTATGGCCGCTGCCTCCGTGAACCCCTGCACCACTCCTTTCCGGGCAGGAAGGCTCCTGCAAAGTGGGTGGTCTACACCGGGCACGTTTGGCTCCCTACCTCCCACTGCTGCCACCCTGCTGACTCCCTGCCACGCTACCGACTTGCTGGCTCCGCCGCTGCCTCACGGGCAAGCTGCCACCCTCTTCGTCCGATGATGATGAAGCCCCTTTGTCACCCGGCTCCCAATTGCGATAGGCTACATCATTATCAAGTACTGTCTGCACGTTACTGATGTCCTCCTCAATGGTTTCTGAGCCAGGAGCCTGACCATTCGCAACACCAGCTCCCACGCCACTCCCCTCATCCCTACTTGCCAGCTTACCAGAGGAAACGGCGGATGTCTCCAGATCTTGGCTGGGCAGTAGCTGCTGACCGTCCTCTAGTAGCTCATCCTCGCTGTATAGTGGAGCTGAGCCCACAGCATATAATACTTCTCTGGCTGAGGGAACAGAAAAGGACAGAGGCAGGTTGAGGACAGGTGAGGGGACAGGGCCTGCTCCCAGGCCATGCCAACTAAGGAAAAAAATCACTGAGAAAAAAGATAATAATGCACTAACAAAATAGATGCAAGCATTATATATGGACTAAGCCCTCACTCTGATGTAATAAAATCTGACTCTTAGCCAGTATATTTTGATCAAAAAACATTTGTATCCACTTACCCCTGCCAAGGCGGTCTCAGGTCAGGCAGGTCCTAAGCTAAATCTACCTATGCCATTGGGCATCTATGTTCAGGAGCACAGACTCTGCACATATGGTGTGCTGCTCCTAGTCATCTCTATGTGCATCCAGCAACCAATGAGAGGAGGAGCAGGCAGACCTATATGTACCACCTAATCAAGGCGGTCTGCTTAGTAGGAAGGGCAAATGTGCACAGGAATGCTACTCCCAAGGTGTGCTTGCTCCTCCTCTTATTGGTTGCTGATGCACATAGAAGTGACTAGGAGCAGCACACTATGTGCAGAGTCTGGGCTCCTGAACATAGTTGCCCAATGGTATAGGTAGGTTTAGCATAGGACCTGCCTGCCCTAAGACCACCTTGGCGGGGGTAGGTGGGCATAGATGTGTTTTGATCAAAATATATTGGCTAAGAGTCTCAGATTTTATTACATCAGAGTGAGGGCTTAGTCCATATATAATGTTTGCATCTATTTTGTTAGTGCATTATTATCTTTTCTCTGTTATTTTTTTCAAGAATGTAGCCAGGGACATCCACATATTTATTTATCATATCGTGCAGGATATTTCATCTTAGTTTTTTTTAATTTTCTGTGATTTTTGTTTATCATGCCAACTAAGGGTTGTGTCTGACAAACCCACTGACTCTTGGTTGGGGGTGTCTGATGTCACTTGGGATGAAGTGGATGACCGAGTCAACCATTTAAGTACCGCTGGGTTGCTGGTCAAGACACGACCACTAGATGAAACCAGGAGCCCTCGAAGTAACCCCTGCTGTCACGCCCACTTACTCTGCTGCGAGTTGTGCCTGCGCCAGAAACATTTAGACCTCTGCCCCACTTCTCTGTCTGTCATACTGTTAGATCAAATAAATAAATAAAAAGGAAATGAATACACTCCAAAAAAGTCTGTAATTTTCTCAATTAACCACACAATGGCTAATAAGCACTCCCCCCCCCCTCCATTAATACACCCCAAAAAGGCTGTCATTTTCTCATTTCATCACACAACGGCTAATAAGTCCCTTCTTTTTCCACTTATACACGCCAAAAAAAGCTTTAGAACATATAACTGCACTGCACAACGGCTATTAAGATGTAGAAATATAGTAATACACCCAAATGGCTTGATGGCTGTCAATAACAAGAACGGTTTGCTGGAATTACAGAGCTGTATCATCTATTGCAAACCTGAAAGCAGCAGTATAATGGCAATTTGGATCCCCAGTCAGTGCAGCAAGGTGTAACAGGATCGCTCCTATTACCCAAGCTGTAACCTCCCCTATTGGACCCTGTTCTGCTTCAATACTGTGGAATAATTCCTCCCTATCCTTTCCCTACACGTCTAATGATCTTTCCCTGAACTTCAATTCAGCAAAATATAAGTTTTCAAGTCTTTCCTATCAGTGTCCTTAGCGCCTACTGAGGTCTCTCTTTTGCACTAAGTACACTGGAAAATGGCTAAATCCAAGATGGCTGAATCTATTTATTGGGCTGTGACATCACAGGGCTTGCTGGCTGCTGATTGGCTGCATGCATGGCATTGTGGGTGATCCCTCATTCCTAGAGTTCTTTGCTCTATGTCCTAATATGCACAGCAGCCATTTTAGGAAAAAAATGCTATTCGTTACCACAAAACATCAGGAAATTCGGATTAGGTGCAAATCGAATTTTTCCTGAAATTCGGATTAAATTCCACTTCGTCAACTTCGATTCGCTCATCTCTAGTCATATCCTAAATGTCCAATGGATGACTGGGGTTCTATTTTTAAGATTGAATCATTAGTATTGGAATACTTGGCTGATACTGAAGGAAAAGTTGTAGAACATAGGACATGAGTTTTTAGATGGACTTGAAGGACCTTGGTGTCATATCTCTAGGAGGGGAAGGGGGTATGACTGGCATGACTCTTGCCAATTACTAAAACTTAAAATCACTTGCCAATTACTAAAAATTAAAATAGCTACAAAAGTGTCATGACACTCATGTTCCTATTAATGGGGTTATCTCATAATAAATGGGGTTGTCCCCTGAAGACAACTTATCTAAGGTCCAACTGCTGGTGCTTTCACTGATCATAAGAAAGGGGTTCCATTCTTGACTAGAGCAAGATGGATCTGAGCATATGCGACCACCTCAGTGATGTTACTAAGGTGGATGAAGAAATAAGGAAAAGAACAAACAACAGGTGGCACTTATCTTTAAACTGGGTATTAAACAGGGACATATCTACAAGCAGAATACGTGCCCCACATGCTGGCTGAAAGGCAAGGAGCTGACTCTGCCCCAGTAAAGGTATCTAATGCCTAAAATTCCTTTTTGGACCAAAGTAATTAACGGGAACAAACCTTTTGTGTTTGCTCATTCTTTAGATCATCTGGACATCTTTATACAGAATATTTATCGGCCGATGAAAAAGGACCTCTAGGCACCAAGGCAAATCATTGACCCAGGTGAACCAGATCCTAGCCTATACTATGACAGTACATACCTGTACATAAAATAGGATTTAGGCCTAAGATCACCTGAATTACATTCCACAACACACTAGTCTTTCCCAATTTAAGTCATGTTTTCTTTAGGCTTGGTTCAAATATTTTGGTTATGCAGTATTTGCTCAATGGGGTTTTAATACCTAAATCTGACAATATGTAGGGAGTAGAAATGTAATGCCTTCCTTTATACTTATAGCCCACTTTGGATCTAATCTCATGTAACATCCCCAGCCTTAAGATCAGCCATGAAAAAAAATAATTGAAATCGACAATGTGCAGCCATGATGACAGATTTCAATAATGAAAGTCGTAGATGTATGAGATGTCAAACTGCTGCAAGAGCATTGCCACTGTCTTCAGCTTCAGATTTGAGGAAGATATTTATGTACTGGGATATTTTATTAAGTTTATGAAATGTCAGTGGTTGCTTTAAAACAAATTCAAATGCTTATGAAGGGTTAGAAAAAAATTAAAACCAAAGTTTAGTGGAGTTTTTTAACGCACCTCTAGTCCTCCAGAAAGGAACGCATGGGTTTAGCCTTATCTGATAATTAGTGTCTCTCATACAGTTTGTTTTAGCAAACACTTTTGCAGCAAATAACATCCATTAATGCTGGATCAGGGAAGCAAAGAGGGTTTGGGGTTTCTGTAGGGACATAGCTTTTTAACTCTTCATGAATCAAGACTAGAGAACAATGGATTAATTATAAACAATTTGGATTTGTCAAAAATTGTACAAAAATTGTACAAAATTGTACAAAAATTGTACAAAAATTCTTCTCTCGCTTTGAATGAATCACGCAAAACTGTGATCACCATTTTACTGTTAAAATACAAGAGAAACAGGACATAGAGGATGAAGACTGATGATCACATGACCCTGGGAGGGGCCCTAGCAGGCAGACTTTCCCACAGTGCTTTGCAGGCAGCCTGTCCTTTCAGGGGACAGCATATTGACTGGTCCATCAGGCTATGTGCTAGCTCAGAAGTCACTGATTTCAGAGGATGGGTTTGTCGTGTGTTTGGCAAACACCAATTACAGAAACCAGTCAGCCATATTAAAAGGTTTTTCCAGGATTTTAATATTGATGATCTATCCTCAGGATATACCTGCTCACCACTACGATGTCGCCCGCGAACAGGTAAACAACGAAGTTTGGTCTTCTCTTCAATCAGATGATCAGCAGGGGTGCCAAGTATGGAACCCCAGCTGATCTGATATTGATGACCTATCCACAGGATAGGTCATCAATATTAAAATCCCAGAAAACCACTTTATTGTATTGCAAGAATAGTGTAGGGATATATTTAGCAGTTGGAATTACTAGGTAGCAAAGTCAGGGTTTATCAATACTAAGGTAGAACATAGGGGCAGAATTCTTTGTGTGTGTTTTACAGTGAGGGCAGCTGGAGCCATTCACTAAAATACTGTAGTGCCTGCACATTGTTTTTCCCATGCATGAGCAGCCAGACTTTTGTTTTCAAAAACCTCACGCTTTTACAGTTCATAAACATTTGACAGGCTTATTCCCAGCCCATTCAGCAGCATATATTTCTCTGGATACACACAGCAATTGCGTCCTTTTCTTTAAAAAAAAATAAAACTATTGAGATGTTCCTACCAATTATAATTGCACAGTCCATTGCATTTTTCTACAGCAATATTCAGCAAATTTTCCTGAATCAATATACCATTGTAAATTGTCAATACCCGTATGGAGTGTGTTTATATAACAGGAAGGTAATTGCACCTCTGTCTTTTAACTCCTTTTTTGCTTGTTCCTTTTTTCACTCCCTGCCTTCCCAGAGCCATAACTTTTTACACCAGCCTGATAACAGGTTGCCGACCTAGGACGAGAATGCTCGTCCTAACTGTTTGGTACTTAACGCCTTAGGACGAGCATTCTCTGAGGGGGCAGAGGACCCAGACACACCGTGGCAGTATGCTGTGGAGACTAAGGCAGTGAGTTCCGATAGAGGCCTGATGCATGCTCACTTGTTTGCGTAGTGATAGCCGAATTGTCACCAGAGGGATTACTACTAGCTCTCCACCATGTTAGACTCTCGCTACCGGTCCAGAATGGGGGCCTTTTTCACATTCGCTGGGAGGGAGGACAAACTGAACTACTATTGAGACATCCTATGTAGTCAGTTGGTCACTGCTTATGTGCGCCATCGCCCATCCTCACGCAGGTCTGACCGGGGGGCCCTCTGCGCTCACATTCCACTGCCATGGCTGCTGGGGGGGCAGGAGCAGTACCAGCTCCATCAGCAGCAACTTAAGTCTAGAGTCACTGATGAGCAGTTTTCTTCACCCGCCTTCTGAAGAAACGACTCACCAGCAGCAGCAGGTAGACATAGAGCAGAACCTGAACGATAAGGTTATGGCATACTCGGAGTGCACCCTGCCACCCCACATCGAAGATCCCCTGGACTGCTGGGAAGCCAAACTCGACTTGTGGCTGCAACTGGCCGAGTTTGCTCTGGGCAAACTTTCCTGCCTGGCCAGCAGTGGTGCATCAGATCAGATGTTTAGTGCGGCGGGGGCCATAGTTACGCCAAGGATAACTTGCCTCTCCACCACAAATGTAGAGAAACACACCTTTGTGAAAATGAATCAGGCATGGATCATCCAAGATTTTCAAACACCAATGCCTGATGCATAAGACAAAGTGTGCCACACCAACACTTTGACAAAAAAGACCTGTTTCTTCTAGCTATCCGCTTAAGATATAATTCTGATGCTGCCCCCGCCTGATGCCACACCTGCTGTCAGGTGCTCCTACTGTCAGCCACCATCTTTAGTTGGTACTGGAATTGCCCCCTTCCTACCCACTCTCAGTGTGCCACTCTGTGGTCTCCTCATGCTGCGGCCACCTCAACACTCTGTGCAAATTGAAACGGCACCCCTCCCAACCCCCCTCATGCCAAATTCTTGACCTAACCCCTCCCCTGCAGCCAGAGGTGTAACTTGACCAGCATGAACTTTCCATAATACCAGTGTCTTCTTATGTGGCAAAAGTGTCTTTGGGCCCCCTCAGGCTCCTGGCCCCGGCAGCGACTGCTACCTCTGCACCCCCTATAGCTACGCCCCTGACTCTGTGGTCTCCTCATGCTGCTGCCACCTCAACACTATGTCTCTGGGCCACTCTGTGGTTTCATTCTGCTTCCACATCACCACTATGTCACTGGGCCACTCTGTGGTCTCCTCATGCTGCTGCCACTTCACCACTCTGTGGTCTCCTCATGCTGCTGCCACTTCACCACTCTGTGGTCTCCTCATGCTGCCACCTCAGCACTATATCTCTGGGCAACTCTGTGGTCTCCTCATTCTACTGCCACCTCACCACTCTGTGATCTCCTCATGCTGCTGCCACTTCACCACTCTGTGGTCTCCTCATGCTGCTGCCACCTCAGCACTATGTCTCTGGGCCACTCTGTGGTCTCCTCTTTCTGCTGCCACTTCACCACTCTGTGTTCTCCTCTTTCTGCTGCCACTTCACCACTCTGTGGTCTCCTCATGCTGCTGCCACTTCACCACTCTGTGGTCTCCTCATTCTGCTGCCATTTCACCACTCTGTGGTCTCCACATGCTGCTGCTGCTTCAACACTCTGTGGACTCCTCATGCGGCTGCCACTTCACCACTCTGTGGTCTTTTCATGCTGCTGCCACTTCACCACTCTGTGGTCTCCTCATGCTGCTGCCACCTCAGCACTATGTTTCTGGGCTAATCTGTGGTCCCCTCATTCTTCTGCCACTTCACCACTCTGTGGTCTCCTCATGCTGCTGCCACTTCACCATTCTGTGGTCTCCTCATGCTGCTGCCACTTCATCACTATGCCACTAGGCCACTCTGTGGTCTCCTCATGCTGCTGCCACTTCACTACTCTGTGGTCTCTTCATGCTTCTGCCACTTCACCACTCTGTGGTCTCCCCATGCTGCTGCCACTTCACCACTCTGTGGTCTCTTCATGCTGCTGCCACTTCACCACTCTGTGTTCTCCTCATGCTGCTGCCACTTCACCACTCTGTGTTCTCCTCATGCTGCTGCCAATTTACCACTCTGTGGTCTCCTCATGTTGCTGCAACTTCACTACTCTGTGGTCTCTTCATGCTGCTGCCAGTTCACCACTCTGTGGTCTCCTCATGCTGCTGCCACTTCACCACTCTGTGGTCTCCTCATGCTGCTGCCACCTCACCACTCTGTCATTGGACCACTCTGTGTACTTCTCATGCTGTTCCCACCATCCCCACTTCATGAATGGGCCACTATTTTGCCTTTTTGACATGGTTAGCATAATCATTTATTTGACCCTTCTTATGATCTGTCAGAAGAAAGGAAAAATTAGACGCACAATGGATCCTGTCTATGTAGCAGCTGTAAGGCCTGTATGGTTCCATCAGAATTGGCTTATAATTTTGTAGCCAAAACACAGAAGACATGCAAATATTTCATTCACGTGTCATTTCTGTTTTGGATCCACTCCTCTTCTTTTGGCTTTAGCAATAGTAATGGATTACTGACCAAATGCTGACCGAGTGAAGGCAGGATCCGTTTTTTTAGGGGTTATTGTTCTGATGGATCAGAGGAAGGGCAAAATAATCAGTGACGTCAACACAAACTTACTGCTGACACCCTCTCTACTCTGTCAGGGGGGCTCCACTATAAGCGTTGATAGAGCAGGTTCTGTAGACATCTATGTGGAATCAGCTGACAACTGTGTTTTTTAATGCAATTCACCACAAACAAATTCGGATCTAATCAAATCTTTTCGGAAAATTTGGCGTATCAACCGAATCAAATTTTGTAGAAATTCCCTCATCTCTACTTCTGATGCGAAGAAGCTTTTTGAAGCTTTTTGATGCAAGAAGATTTTTGAGCAGCCATAAAGCCTCTTTCAGACAGTCAGTATTTGATCAGTGATTGTAAGCCAAAACCAGGAGTTTCCAAACAGAGATAAAATGTAATAGAAATATTTGCATCTCTTATGTGATTTGGATTCACTCCTGCTTTTGGCTTACAAATACTGATGCAAAATACCGATCATGTGAAAGAGGCCTTATGCTCAATTTGCATCTGTTATGAAATCATTATTTTATTTTTTTAACAAGAAATGCATGCAGGACTTTAATGGCCTCTTTCAAATGGTCACTATTTGGTCAGTATTTTGCATCAGTCTTTGATCAGCATTTGTAAGCCAAATACAGAGATGAAATGTGATGTAAACATTAGCATCTTTTCTGTGTTTTGGGCCCACTTCTTTTGGCTTAATAAATACTGATCAAAGAGTGACCAAATAATGACTGTGTGAAAGAGGTCTTACGGATGCTCAAAATAAAGGGTCTTTTTTTTTTGTTCTTCTGACGGATGAGAAGAAAGGAAAAATAAGCTGTGATGTCAACACGGACAAAAAGGGACAACAGTGGCTACATAACACAGTGGGGATGGGTGCCAACAACAGTGGCAGTAACAGGGACAATAATGGCCCCATATCAGAGTGGGGATGGAGTCCAACAGCAGTGGCAGTAACAGTGACGATAGTTTCCCCATGATAGAGTGGGGGGGTTGCAGCAGTAGCATATAGCACAAGATGGTGGCAGATCACAGTAGTAGCAGAAGCCAAAAACAGCAGTGTGAAAGCAAGGTCCAGTGGCATGCATGTTCTTTTAAAAATGTAACGTGTACATATCAATAGGCCAAGAAATCCCATTGTAGGAAGGGAAGTGGAGGCAGTGGGTGGGTGGCATCAGTGGGTGGCAGCAGGACGTGGCTCATTTTGCAGAATATTCTGGTGTGGCAGCACACTACAGTATGATCATTAGTGGCAAATTTATCTATTCTGTTGCAACAGGCACTGGCGATCAAACAAATCCTGGTGGATCCCCACCTGTTTCAGCTTTATGAAGGTTAGTCTCTCAACATTTAGAAATGCAAGTTCTCTTAAGGGTAACTATGTCCCCTGCCACACTGAACACCCACTCTGATGCCACATTATTGGCCCTTGCAGGAAAGCATACCCATGGTAAACTTGTCCAGTTACGACCCCACTTAAAGTTTGCATGTCTGGTAGTCCAGGTGATCTTGGATCATGGGTGATAGAGTGCTGTCCAAATATGCCATCACCTGCTGGTTGAGGTTCTGTGCAGAGGGTCCCCCACCAGCCAGACTTTCCTGAGGACGGACAATGGCACTCAAAGGCAGCAACCAACTGACTACACAGCATGTCTCTATAGTAGTCCATTTTTGCATCCCTCTCAGAAGGTAAAAAAAATGCCCCCCGTTTTGGACGAGTGGCGAGGGTCTAACATGGATGTGGATAGCCAGTATCATGCTGTTACTACAAAAACATGACTGCATGCCTGCCTCAATTTCCACTGCATACTGCTACGGTTTGTCGGGGTCATCTGTGTCATCTTCATCATCACCCCCCAGCTCCTCCTGCTGCTTGGGCAGATAAACCACCTAGTTCTGTAGAAAATTCCTGGGCGTTCATAACCTCCCCCCTCTGCCAGTTTATCCTCCTCAGGGCTCAGGTGGCTGTGAAATGTTGGTGCTACAGATTTGTCAGCATGCTTTCCAGGACGTGAAGGAGTGGAATCACATCATTCATCCCATAGTTCTTCCGGCTGACAAAGTGGCCTCCTCAAAGGGCCTGAACAAAACGACACGTGTATCACGCACAAGCTGCCACTGGCTTAGGTGGAAGTTACACAGGGGCGTACACCTGTCCATCTGCGGCATTAAGAAATTGTTGAACGCCTTCCTCTGTTCGTACAGGTGGTCTATCATATGGAGCATGGAGTTCCAACGGGTGGAAATGTCGCGTATCAGGCGATGTTGGGGAAGACCATTTTGCCTTTGCAGCTCAAGAAGGATGTGTTTTGGACTGTAAGAGTGGCTACACTGTTTCCTGGACATTTTTAACAGCTTTTGCAGTTCAGTGAAAGACTTGAGGAACCAGGTAACAATGAGATTACAGACGCGTGCCATGCAGGGTGGATGGGTCAACCCTCCATGACACAGTGCAGACAAAATGTTCTTTCCATTATCAATAACCATGATTCCTATCTCCGTTTGGCGAGAAGACAGCCAGTGTTTGATTTTTTTTTTTATTAATGACGCCGAGCAGTTCCTCCCAGGTGTGACTCCGTTCAACAAGGCTGACCAGGTACAGAACCTCATGACAACACCTAGCTTTGCATAGGTGATCTGCTGGAGGAACTACTGTGCCTAGAGGTGAGGCTGAGGACAAGGTGGAGGATTAGGAGGCAGAGAAGGTCATTGGTGCAGAAATCCTGGTATTACAATGCAGAGGCAGCTTTGTCATCATCTGGCTATGCTGCTGGTGTGCCTGGGCTGGAACCACATTTATCCAATGGGTTGTGAAAGACGTATATTGTCCTTGACCATACTGTAGTTACAACTTCATACATCAGCACTGGCTTGAACTCTACAGACGCCGAGAGACCCAAGGACTTGCTCAACATATGTGTGCAGGGCTGGTACAGCTTTTTGGGAAAAGTAATGTCGGCTTTGGACTCTCCACCTTGGCTGGGCACAAACTATCAGTGAAATGTGCATAGTCAACTACATGGAAAAGAAAGGACTGTAGTACCAGCAACTTGGCCAGGTGCATGTTCAGCTTCTGTGCCGTTGGATGAGTGCACGAATACTGTATTTTCGCAATCGCCTTGGTGATCCATTGCTGTTCAAACAAATGACGAGGAGGAGGAGGAACATCAGAAGCAATAGACGTCATTGAAGTAGATTGTTATGGATGTTATGTTGGTGCACCACTTCCTGTTTCATGTGATGTAAATAAACACTGCACGTGGGATTACTGCACAGGAGCCATGTTCGTAACATAACATAAAGACAGGAGCAACTGCCACAAACGGAAAACAGGAAACATAGATGGAATGGAATGACTGCTTCTTTCTGCTGAAGTTGTCTATCCCTGACTGCTGGAGATGGGGTGCGGGCCGGTGGGAGATGCAGCAGTTGCTGCATTAGGCTGTAACACTAAAAAAGTGGTATGGTTTTCCCATGCAACTTTATGGTGACGCTTCATGTGTTGACGCAGGGCTGTCATACCAACATTAGCTTCCTGGCCATGCCTCACTTTCTAACCACACATCCTGCATACCGCTACGCTAACATCCCTCAGAGACACAGGTGAGTATAGCACTTTACCTCCACCACTACGTGATGCCTACCTGCCGCTGCTTTTATGTACCTGTGCACTGCTAGTATGTTCCTCACAGGTAGTCTCCTGAGTAGCAGATTGTTTACCCCTCCCTCGTTTGGCTGCAGATCTCCCACTGCTTTCACCTTGCTGTCTCATGAGCATGCTTCCACCTTAATAATAATAATAAAATGTATTTATATAGCGCTACCATATTCCGCAGTGCTTTACAAGTTCATAGGGTTCATATACAAAACAAAAATAACTGGATGATATGCCACTGAAACTCTAGGGGTCAGGGCCCTGCCCGCATGAGCTTACAATCTTGCTGTTTCACTGGCACGCTTCCACCTTGTGTAGGCAAAAAGTCAGCAAGATGCTGAGAGATGAGGATCTGGATGTTCATGATGACATAGTCTCATTGATATTAGATGATGTGGAAAAGGAGGAAAAGTAGATGTTAGAAGAACGGTGCCCAGCTATAGTGGCTATGCCAGAGCTGATTAATATTTACAGTTTACTGTCAAATAACCTGCAGGAGATTGCAAGCTAGAACAGCAATAATATGCATATTGTCCCCCAACCTAACCAGCCAAAGCCCATACCAGCAACAGACCCTGTTTAAAGGTGCTGTGTGGCCATTAACAATTAACAATTAAAATGTGGTCTTCATTATTAAATAAAAGGCCGCTCCATGTGGCTGTACCCTCCTGAGACTCCCTGAGGAAGGACATCGTTACTGTCCAAAACGTGTCGGAGGATTTTTGGCACCTGCAGCGATCCTTAGCTGCAGGAGTGACATCACTAGCTGCTCTGTGAGCGCGCAAATCTTTAAACCCTTACTTCCACAGCAGTGCGCCACCTGCCGGGGGATAAACTGTGGACCCAAGCAAGCAGTCCATTTCAGTGTGGGATCCTGGACTGATTGCAAATAATAAGATACAACTTTGCAGAGAACAACCAGCCGAAAGGTAAATTAAAATACAATAAGGGACTTCTGTATTATGGAGGATACGTGGTATGATACTTAGTAACACTCTATCCTCCTAGAGAATATAGGCACGTTAAAGGCGCGGTATCCTTATAGAATATTGTAGTACATTACCTTTTCCTGAGTGCAGCAGTCGGTGCAGTCCTGCTGCGATACTGCAGCCATACCAGGTACAACCTAGCAAGGAGCGCTATTGTAGCAACTTGATACACTTTAATAACAATAACTATTGACTTAAATAAGCTCTGTCTTAATCCTTAAGGCGTAAGCTCCCTCTTTAAAGGGAATGTGCCAGCTGGCAGTTCTGCCTCAAAGAGTCCATGAACAGACTTTAGGCAGCCTGTTTCCCCTCACACTGGTCTCAGACCTCCAAGCCCAGCGCCAGCCTCAGATCCCAATACAGAGATCCTTTCTGCTGAACCCAGCTGTCTTTAAAGGCAGCTAGGTGTTGTAAAAACCCGGACCGGCACATGAGTCCAGTCTGGTGTTTGACCCCACCTGGTCACTAATCAGTCCAGCAGCACACACTGGGAGGAAAATACCTGCCTCCCCATACATGCCACCCCCCCTTTGTTCAACCTTGAGGGGGTAAAACACATGCCTGTCTATTGTGTCTACAGCCCATGTAGGTCCTCTCAAAACACAGGAAGTCTTAACATATTTTAGGCATAGTGGCCAGAGCAAAAACTGCTTGATTTTAGGTCATTTTTTTTAAATATAGATGGTGACATGGAAAATGTAAAAATAATAAATAAATCTCAGATGGCCACCATCCATTTACTACTATGGGAGTTCCAAAGATAGTCAAGCTCTGTCTCGACAATTTCTGGCAGTCCCATCATGGTGAATAGTGAGGTGGCCATGCATGCTCAGTGTGTTCCCCAGAAACCGCTATGGGACATCCGAAAATAGCTGAGCGCGCTATTGGCTTCGCTTTTTTCTGAGCACCCATAGCCATGACTGTGCGGTGCACTCTCCTTCACTTCAGGAGCCCCATTCTAGAGATAGTAGTGGGTTCCAGAGTTGAGACCCATACTTATCTGACATTGATGGCATATCTTAGTGATATTCCATCAATATCTAAGATGGGAACACCCCTTTAAGTAGCTACAGGCAGCCATGATTTATATAACAGGCTATGTAAAGGTAATTAGGGCATTTGGGTCTTTATATCTCTTATGTTCTATTAGATATACTCTAATATTTTGTTTTTGTAACACACACACAAGACCTATAATATGGAAATAGAATACTGGAAAAATGACCCTTATTGCCTGGGGGCCCAGAGGATTCTCCATTCTTCCCTTATATTGATTTTGGGAGACTCTATCCTATATAAGTAGATCTGTATTTCAGTCAAATATACACTGTTAAGATGAACTGGAATTTCTAATGAGCCGCATCTATTATTGACTTCAAGCCTCAATCTTCAAACCAATTGTTAGAATCTCATTTGGAGTCTTTAATTACAGGCAGTTTTTTTTTTTTTCAAGCTCTGATAAACATTTGCATGAGAAATAATGATTGCAGATTATACAGTATTTAGATTTTTTTTTTCTATTGTATTTATCTGCAGCCCGAAAAACAGATACAGAGGAAGTCAGCTTAATTTGTTTAACCTCCGTAAGATTCACCGTTATTCATATTGGTCTGGAGCTAGTAAAAATGCAAAAATAATTACAAAAATATGGGGATGAATGTTTTTTTCTCTAGCTGAGTAAAAGTAGGATAATAAATTATGCTGCCGACAGAATTTTGATGCAAGTATTTTATCATTGTCTGCTTGGAAAAATACTAGAACTGGAAATTAAAAATGCATAGAGAAATGATAGAAGAGAATACATTATTGCTCTATAGTAAATCCAACCTTCAGTTAATCACTTCTTATATCCAAAAGATTAGGATGTGCTGCAAATGCATAAATAAAGAGAAGAAGCCTGGGCCTGCTCTAGGTAATGTATATGAACATACAACGTGACTTGTGATCGTGACCTCAACACTTGTTTTTATAAGGTGGATGAAATAACATTTACAATACATAGAATTACATTTCTAGATAGCCCCTAAAGCATTCCAGCCTACTGAATATACAACAATATATAGAAATATCCTACCGTTTTGTCTGTTCGGCCTTCCTGCTGGCCTTTGTGTCATCATGGTTACAGACTACAGAAAAACCTTATTAGTAGTCTAATCTTACTATATGGTAAAATTGACATGATGACCATATTCTGCAGGTAAGTACAATTGCAATGATACCAGATTTACTGTATTTTTCACTTTATAAGACACACCTCGCATATAAGATGCAACTAGATTTTAGAAGAAGAAAAATCATAAAAGAATATTTTTCATCAGACCTCAGATCAGACCTCCAATCTTTATTAGACCTCAAATCAGACTCCCGATCTTCATCAGACTCCAATCTTCATTAGACCTCAGTTCAGAAACCCCAATCAGACACCCAATCTTTTTTAGACCTCATATAAGACCCCCAATATTCATCAGACCTCAGATCAGACCCCCCCCAATCTTCATGAGACCTCAGTTTAGACCCCCCAATCAGAGCCCAAATTTTACAGACCTCAGATCAGACCCCCACTCTGTATCAGGCCCCCAAACTTTCAAACCTCAGATCAGACCCCAAAATCAGACTCCCAATCTTCATTTGACCTCAGATCAGACCCCCCAACCTTTATCAGACCACAGATCAGACCCCCTCTAAGACCCCCAATCTTTATTAGACCTCAGATCAGACCTCCAATCTGTATAAGAGCCCCCAATTATACCACAAAATTTTCAGACCTCAGATCCGACCCTCCCAATCAAACCTCCAATCCTCATCAGACCCAATAATTTGAAATTACATTTTTTGGGGATTGTTTAATTTCATTAACTAGCATATATACATGATTACTTCAGCAATGCACAGTGGTATGCAGCAATCTACCTGTGAGTGTTAACATTAAATTGAGTGTCAAGCCTTAATTGTCTGTTTCTGTGAATTCCATATCCACACAGTTGGAATTACATTTTTTTAAATTGTTAAATTTAATTAAACCAGCATGTACTGTATATATGATTACTAAAAGACACAAGATAGGGAAGCAATCTACCTGTGAGTGATAACGAGAAAGTGGGCGTCAGGCCTCAATTGTCCGTTTCTGTGAATTCCATTTTCACAAAGTTAGAATTATTTTTTTTTTTTTTTGGAGGGAGGTGGGGAGAAGGGTCAATTTTTATTTAATTAAACCAGGTTATCAGTACACCAATACACAGGCTAGGAATGCTTGGAATTATATATTTTTAGGGGAATTGTTCAATTTAATTAAACCAGCATATGATTGCTGCAGCAATACAAAGGGTAATGCAGCAATCTTCCAGTGAGGGTTATCAGGCCCCCAAACTTTCAAACCTCAGATCAGACCCCAAAATCAGACTCCCAATCTTTATTTGACCTCAGATCAGACCCCCCAACCTTTATCAGACCTCAGATCAGACCCCCTCTAAGACCCCCAATCTTTATTAGACCTCAGATCAGACCTCCAATCTGTATAAGAGCCCACAATTATACCACAAAATTTTCAGACCTCAGATCCGACCCTCCCAATCAGACCTCCAATCCTCATCAGACCCAATAATTTGAAATTACATTTTTTGGGGGATTGTTTAATTTCATTAACTAGCATATATACATGATTACTTCAGCAATGCACAGTGGTATGCAGCAATCTACCTGTGAGTGTTAACATTAAATTGAGTGTCAAGCCTTAATTGTCTGTTTCTGTGAATTCCATATCCACACAGTTGGAATTACATTTTTTTAAATTGTTAAATTTAATTAAACCAGCATGTACTGTATATATGATTACTAAAAGACACAAGATAGGGAAACAATCTACCTGTGAGTGATAACGAGAAAGTGGGCGTCAGGCCTCAATTGTCCGTTTCTGTGAATTCCATTTTCACAAAGTTAGAATTTATTTTTATTTTTTTGGAGGGAGGTGGGGAGAAGGGTCAATTTTTATTTAATTAAACCAGGTTATCAGTACACCAATACACAGGCTAGGAATGCTTGGAATTATATATTTTTTAGGGGAATTGTTCAATTTAATTAAACCAGCATATGATTGCTGCAGCAATAAAAAGGGTAATGCAGCAATCTTCCAGTGAGTGTTAACGTGCATTTGTGTGTCAAGCCTCAAATGTCCATTTCAGTGAATTCTATTTCCACACACTTGCAAGTTAATTTTGTTTTGGGATTGTTCAGTTTAATTAAACCCGCATATAGGTTACCAGTACAACAATACACAGGCTAGCGTTAACATGAAATTGAGCATGAGACCTGGCAATTAATCATCTGTTAACAGTTATTTATTTCTCCACACGGTTGAATTATTATTATTATTTTTTTAGGACTTGTTCAATTTAATTAAACAAGCATATAGATGATAAACACCAATAGACAGGGTAGCACACAAAAGTATTTGGGAGTGATAACGAATTTAAGCTCAAATCCATTTCCCTTTATTCACACAATTAGTATTTTGTAGTTTTTTTTGGGGGGGTTGTTAATTATAGTCAAACTAGTATACTTGATATATGCTTGATTACTACAGCAATACACAGGGTAGTGCACAACATCATCTGAGAGGCCCAAATATGTCCAGCTTACAGAAGGGTTCCAAACAAAAGACCCAGCACCAGAATGTGGGTAGTAGCTGCACCAACCATGTATCTGGCCAGTAGTAGTAGTAGTAGTAGTAGGCTGCAGTTGCTGGCGTCGGAAAGGCACAACATTATAGTTGAGGAAAAAGAGGATGAGATTGTGGATTGGATGGCTCACTCCTCCTCTCAGTGTTGCAGCAGAATGATGCGGAGGTCTTCAGAGTCCCACACTGTGCCGTGGAGCCAGGGGTCACCGCGTTCCTCCTGCTCCTCACCATACAGCCTCAAAGAACGCTTTCAGTGGAGTCCTCTCAGTCTTAACTGCCCATTCCTAGAGGGGCGCCTTCCTTTTTCCTAAGAAGTGGCAAGAAAACCCCAACACACCCTATGGCAGATAGTCAAGAGAGAGTCTCCCTATTGACGACTTGTGTGAGGAGCAGTCAGCGCTTGTACTGCCCTGAGGAGGCTGCAGACCCCAAGCATGGCCGTGTCGGTGGTCGTAATTGTGGCCCTGTAGCCGCAGACAGTGGTAGTCAGGGCAGAGCAGGGAAGGGGGGCCAAGGAACCCACCATGATATCCCATAGTCTCATAGAAGTGGAAGAGGGTGAGGATTTTGATGACGATTGTGTGCTCTTCAGGAACTGGGAGCCATATTGGGGTGCTGGGGAGGAGGCAACATCAGAGGAGGAGGGTGATAGCTGCAGCAATAAAGAACAGAGGCCAGGTCCATGTCTGCTTCAGCATGCCACTAACACTGTGGGTGGATTAGGCCCAATACATGACAGAGTTAATCTGAGCTCGGTTGCCTCTACCTCTGCTGCATGAGTATCTCCCTCATGGCTTTTTTTCTCCACCCTGCTGGAAGACAAGTGCATTGCCTTGTGAAAGCTATGCAAGAGCAAAATAAGACGCGGGCAAGGAAACACAAACATAGGCATCACAACTCTATTGGATCACATAAATAGCATCACCCTATCCTGTGGGCAAACAGAGATGGCAGCCAGCAACCACGGCAGGAGTTTCCTCCCTTCTCAAGCGGTCAGTGACAATGAGCGCAACATCCTTGCCTCCCTGAACCAAGGCAAAATAACACATGCACCCTGCATGGCACACGCCATCAACCCTAGTGGTACACTGATTTGTACAAGGTGCTGGCAAAGTCCAGGAGACTGTACAAGCATTTCAGCCACTCTCACATGGCAAGAAATGCTCTACTGGACCTACAACGACAGAACGGCCTGCCATAACACTGTTCAATCAGTGACATGCCAACTCGCTGTAATTCAACATTGCACATACTCTAGCTTTTGTACGAGCAGCAGAAAGCCGTGAACAATTTTGTGAAGACAGCCTCAGCAGCAAGGAGCATGTGTTGCTGTGTGTTCAGGCAGTGGCAGCTCATGCGAGATGTCTGACAGGTATTGAAGCCTTCAAAGAGGCCACAAAGTTTCTCAGCAGGGACAAATGCGGAATTTACAATGTCATCCTTCTCTTATTTCTCTTATATCTTAGAACAGACACTGATGCTCATGCAGCAGGGGACCACAGCAGTCTTGCTGATGCATCTTGCTGCCTGCCCTTTAGCATTTGGGGACACACAAAGGGAATCTGCCATGGTGGAGGAGAACGATGACGATGAGGAGCTGCCACTGCAAGGGGTGGAGGAGCAAGAGAACGATGATGAGGATAACATCAGTCAACACAACCAAATCGTCTCAGTAGGGGGCTGAGTGGGAAAGAACTGGCTCCTTGGGCACACTGGTCAGAATGGTGACATGTATGCTTTCTTATGCAGTGACGGGTGTATCGTTGACATCAATCAGTCTGATAATTACTGAATAGCCATGCTTTTAGGCCCTTGCTAGAAAGGCAAATTGGGGATATGTTTTCCTCTCCCAGAAAGAGAGGCCAATTTACGTTATCACCAGGAAACTCTCTGAACTTAGCTTGCCGCAGCTTACAGCTAGCAAATGCCTGCTGCCAGCATGTCTGAAAGAGAGGACCCTCTCTGCTCCCTGCAGAGGGAGCACCCTCCCGCAGCCATGAGCAGCAGCAGTAGCAGCAGCAGCCATTTCAGTCTCCTCAACATGATAGGGCAGTTTTTCGTCATGCCACGCCAGGCTGAGACCAGTCAGTGAGTCGACAGCTTCTGCCTCAATGCCCAGGTTCAGGCCTACCTAAACTCTGGCCAGTCTCTGCTGGTGCATACCCTGTTCCCTGACCTCATGTATTTCTAAGCAGGCAGCCTAGAACAGTGGCCCAAACTGACATGGCACGCTATCTTTCTTCTTTTTTGCCCAGCCTCCAGTGTCATCTCAGAAAGGCTTTTCAGCACCACCGTGGGAGATATGGTGACACCCAAATGGACCAAGTTGGCCATCGCTAGTGTCCAAAAAAATCACTTTTGTCAAAACTAAACAAGCTTGGATTCAGGAGGATTTTCACAGTCCTCCAGCTGATTCTTGTCTTGCTGGCGGTGCCCCATCTTGCCATTATTGCTGTCTGTCTGCCTGCCCGCCTGTCTGCCACCATCATGACATTGCTGCAACCTGCTTACCATCACGTTCTGTATGGCTACTGCTGCCACCTCCATTATGTCACTGTCACGGACGGTGTACAGGAAACAAGGCAAAGCAACATGTATAAACGACTCGCTGGATCCAAAAACTAAGGAACCAAGGGAGACCCCTGCAGAAGACCTGGCACTTTCCCTGGCTGCTCAGCCTATGCAAAGATCCGAATGGTGGAGGTTTGCATATCCATGAACCTTGACTATAAAGCCCTGAGCACCCTACAATAGTGAGGGGACACGACCACCGGCTCCCTACACAAGATACGGAGGGAGTCAAGGTCACCTGGGATCCAGCAAACAGATAATAACAGATAAAGGTACAATACTTAGCTTTGAAGCAAACAGGAGGACAGAGTCAGCGTGCACACACACTCCAGGAAGTAGTATAAGCCGCCCAGAAAAGCCTTCTGGGGAAGAATTTAAAGGGAAGCAATTAGTCCAACACATGACAGCTGAGAGAGGCTGACGAGAGGAGGAGCTGAATACCACAACACAGAAACTCAAGGAGGAGGTTCTGAAAGGCCTCTGTCAGAGCTTCTCAGCTGTCTGGTTTTGACAGTACCCCTCCCTCTACGAGTGGACTCCGGACACTCAGAACCCACCTTCTCAGGATGGGACCTATGGAAAGCCCTGATGAGACGAGAGGCCTTAATGTCCGTCACTGGGACCCACATCCTCTCCTCAGGACCATACCCCTCCCACTGAACAAGGTACTGAAGAGAACCGCGGACAAGACGAGAATCCACAATCCTAGAGACCTGAAATTCAAGATTCCCATCAACCATAATCGGAGGAGGAGGCAAAGGCGAGGGTACAATGGGTTGAACATAAGGTTTCAATAAGGACTTATGAAAAACATTATGGATCTTCCAAGTCTGAGGAAGATCAAGACGGTATGCAACAGGATTGATGACAGACAGGATTTTGTAAGGCCCAATAAACCTAGGACCCAACTTCCAGGAGGGAACCTTCAATTTGATATTCTTGGTAGACAACCACACCAGATCACCAACATTCAGGTCCGGACCAAGCACACGTCTCTTATCAGCCACACGCTTATATCTCTCACTCATGCTCTTTAGATTATCTTGAATCTTTTGCCAAATAGATGACAAAGACGAGGAGAATCTGTCCTCATCAGGTAAAACAGAAGACCCCTCTCCCGAGAAAGTCCCAAACTGTGGATGAAACCCATATGCACCAAAAAATGGTGACTTATCAGAGGACTCCTGACGACGGTTATTTAAAGCAAACTCAGCAAGGGACAAAAAAGAACACCAATCCTCTTGATTCTCCGCCACAAAACAACGCAGATATGTCTCCAGATTCTGATTGACGCGCTCTGTCTGGCCATTCGACTGCGGGTGGAAAGCAGAAGAGAATGACAACCGAACCCCCAAGCGAGAACAGAATCTGGAAACAAACTGCGTGCCCCTATCAGAGACTATGTCTGAAGGAATACCGTGCAATTTGACAATGTGATCAACAAATGCCTGCGCCAGCGTCTTAGCATTGGGCAAACCAGGAAAAGGGATGAAATGCACCATTTTGCTAAAACGGTCCACCACCACCAGAATCACAGTCTTCCCCGAGGAACGAGGCAGGTCCGTTATGAAGTCCATGGACAGATGCGTCCAAGGACGGGAAGGAATGGGTAAGGGAAGGAGAGGACCTGATGGCCGTGAATGAGGGACTTTGGCACGAGCGCAAGTCTCGCAGGCTGCCACAAAACCCTCAACCGACTTACGAAGCGCAGGCCACCAGAATCTCCGAGCGATGAGATCCAGTGTGGCTCTTACCCCCGGGTGCCCAGCAAGGACCGTATCGTAGTGTTCTTTAAAAATCTTGTGTCTTAAAGCGAGAGGCACAAACAACCTCCCAGGAGGACAAAGATCAGGAGCCTCTGACTGGGCTGCCTGCACCTCTGCCTCCAATTCAGGAGAAAGAGCAGAGACCACCACTCCTTCAGCCAAAATGGGACCCGGGTCTTCAAAATTCCCGCCTCCCGGAAAACAACGTGACAGGGCATCTGCCTTCACATTCTTAACTCCAGGGCGGAACGTGACAACAAAATTAAACCTAGAAAAGAACAACGACCATCTGGACTGTCTCGGGTTCAGACGCTTGGCTGACTCCAAGTAGGCCAGATTTTTATGGTCAGTAAATACGGTAATAGGGTGTCTGGCTCCCTCTAGCCAATGGCGCCATTCCTCAAAAGCCAACTTGATGGCCAACAATTCCCTATCTCCCACATCGTAATTTCTCTCTGCGGAGGAGAGTTTTCTTGAGAAAAAGGCACACGGTCGCCATTTGGCAGGAGAGGAACCCTGAGACAAGACCGCCCCCACACCCACCTCAGAAGCATCAACCTCAACTATGAAGGTTAAAGAAACATCAGGTTGCACCAAGATGGGAGCGGAAGCAAAACTCTCCTTGATATCAGAAAAAGCCTTACGCGCCTCTACTGACCAAGAAGAAAAATCTACCCCCTTTCTGGTCATATCAGTGAGTGGTTTAACAATAGAAGAATAATTCAAAATGAACTTCCTGTAATAATTGGCAAAGCCCAAAAAACGCATCAGTGCCTTTTGATTCTCAGGAAGCTCCCACTCAAGCACAGCGCGGACCTTCTCGGGGTCCATGCGAAAACCAGAAGCGGAGAGAAGAAACCCCAGAAATTGAATTTCTGGAACCGCAAACACACATTTTTCCAGTTTCGCATATAATTTATTCTCCCGCAGGATGAGCAAGACCTGACGTAAATGTTCCTTATGAGTTTTGAAATCGGGAGAAAAAATCAAAATGTCATCCAAATACACCAATACAAATTTTCCCATCAAATGATAAAAAATGCTGTTCACGAAATGCTGAAAAACGGCTGGGGCATTCATCAAACCAAAAGGCATAACCAAATTTTCTAAATGGCCCTCAGGGGTATTGAAGGCCGTCTTCCATTCGTCTCCTTTTCTGACCCTGACCAGGTTGTATGCCCCTCTTAAATCTAATTTGGAAAAGACTTTAGCCCCAACAACCTGGTTAAATAGGTCCGGAATCAGAGGAAGCGGATAAGGGTCACGAATTGTGATATTGTTCAGCTCCCTGAAATCCAGACAAGGTCTTAAAGAACCATCTTTTTTCTTAACAAAGAAAAAACCAGCGGCAACAGGTGACTTCGAGGGTCGTATGTGTCCTTTTCTCAGACTCTCAGAGATATAAGCACGCATAGCGATCCTCTTGGGAAAGATTGTATAAACGAGATTTAGGCAGCTTGGCGTCTGGGATGAGATTAATAGGGCAATCGTACTCCCTGTGCGGGGGCAAATCCTGAACTCCACTCTCAGAGAAGACATCCGAAAATTCTGAGAGAAAAGATGGTACAGTCTTAGTAGCAACCTCAGAAACAGATGTCATGAGGCAATTCTCTCTGCAAAAGTCACTCCAACCATTTATTTGCCTCGCTTGCCAATCAATGGTGGGGTTATGCTTAGTGAGCCAGGGCAGCCCCAACACCAGAGGGGTGGGTAAACCGCTAAGGACGAAACATGACACATCCTCAACATGAGCATCACTCACAATTAAACGGATATTGTGAACTATGACCTTTAATGTTTTTTGAGAAAGTGGAGCGGAATCGATAGCAAAAACAGGAATATCCTTTCCCAAAGTGCACACCTGGAAACCAGGAGTTATCGCAAATTGATTATCAATGAGATTAACCGCTGCTCCACTATCCACAAAAATCTCACAAAAAATGTTCTTGCTCTCTAGCGCCACCCTAGCCGGCAGGACAAAACGGGAACTACAAGCAAATGGAAAACCTTAAATTTCCGCCTCAACCCTGCCAATAGTAACAGACGGAACATTTTTAAAATATTTTTTCCTGTTTGTTTCTTTATTACTCCCAGAAAACTGCCTGAATCTCCTAGAGGGACAAATATTTGCCAAATGATTTATACCTCCACAACAAAAACAAACCCTCCCATGCGAGCTGAATCTTCTATTGTCAGAAGCAATCAACCCCAGCTGCATGGGCTCCTGCTCAGAAGGGGCTGACGGCGACTGAGACCCCTGCACACAGAGCGGGACCGCTGCACTGTCCTGGGACTGCGTATGACAGGAACTAGACATCTCTCCTCTCTCTCTAAGACGCCTGTCAATACGAACGGCCTGAGACATAGCAGAGTCCAAAGAAATAGGCCTCTCATGAAAGGCAAATGCATCTTTCAATCCCTCTGAAAGACCATGGCAAAATTGACTTCGGAGCGCAGCATCATTCCAACCAGTATCAACTGCCCATCTCCGAAATTCTGAGCAGTATATTTCTGCGGATTGTTTACCCTGGCATAATAGACGTAGTTTAGACTCAGCCAGAGCAATACGATCCGGATCATCATATATCTGACCCAGGGCTAAAAAGAATTCATCCACTGAACGGAGAGGCCGTGCCCCCTCCGGCAGCGAAAAGGCCCAGGACTGAGCGTTACCTCTGAGCAGCGATATAATGATCCCCACCCTCCGTTCCTCATCACCAGAGGAGTGGGGAAGAAGGCGAAAATGGAGTTTGCAAGCCTCTCTAAAACGCACAAAATTCTCACTACCCCCGGAGAACGTATCCGGGAGCGAGATCTTAGGCTCAGAACAAACTCCATGAACGCAAGCTGAACCGGTCACTTGAAGCTGAGAAAAAGTCTTACGGAGATCAGCTACCTCCAATGAAAGACCCTGGAAGCGTTCAGCCAAAAGTGAAACCGGATCCATGCTTGAGACGGTTATGGCGGCTTATAATGTCACGGACGGTGTACAGGAAACAAGGCAAAGCAACATGTATAAACGACTCGCTGGATCCAAAAACTAGGGAACCAAGGGAGACCCCTGCAGAAGACCTGGCACTTTCCCTGGCTGCTCAGCCTATGCAAAGATCCGAATGGTGGAGGTTTGCATATCCACGAACCTTGACTATAAAGCCCTGAGCACCCTACAATAGTGAGGGGACACGACCACCGGCTCCCTACACAAGATACGGAGGGAGTCAGGGTCACCTGGGATCCAGCAAACAGATAATAACAGATAAAGGTACAATACTTAGCTTTGAAGCAAACAGGAGGACAGAGTCAGCGTGCACACACACTCCAGGAAGTAGTATAAGCCGCCCAGAAAAGCCTTCTGGGGAAGAATTTAAAGGGAAGCAATTAGTCCAACACATGACAGCTGAGAGAGGCTGACGAGAGGAGGAGCTGAATACCACAACACAGAAACTCAAGGAGGAGGTTCTGAAAGGCCTCTGTCAGAGCTTCTCAGCTGTCTGGTTGTGACAGTCACTGTTTCGACCTGACTACCAACATTTTCTGTACCGCTTCTGCTGCCGCTTCTATCATGTTGCTGCCACCATCATGCCACTGTTGTGGCCTGCCTACCATCATGTTTAGTATTGCTTCTGCTGCTGCCTCCATTATACCAGAGCTGCTGCTGCCTGCCTGCCTCAGCTGCTGCTGCTGTTCCTCTCTGCTAATTCCTTAATGCCAATGCTATTAATTCAAAGCATCTGCCACTGCTACCACTACCATCATTACCATCACTACTACCACTACTACTACCCATAGACAACCGACCTACTGCCTTGTATGTTCCATTTGTAAGTTGGAACAAGGGGCCATCATTGATGGTCGGTACGCGTCATCGAGGCTCCTGGCCTCGGTGAGTTAAGAGACTTTTTTTTCCCTAAAGTGTCAGTATTGCAGTATGACACTTCAGCTGTTTAGGACGGCTGTAAAGTTGATCCGGGCCGGCTCTTACTGGGAGTAGACAAAGTGCTGGGTGGGTGTCTACTCCCCACGTTCCAGGCCAGGTCTTGGCAGGCTTATAAAAGCAGTCAGCACTTTTAGGTGGTGTGGATTTTCCTCCATCTGACAGTGAAGCTCTGGAGTCCTCTAGGCTGAAGACTGCAAACAGGAGTGCAGGCCACCTGGAAGCCTGCCAGTGAACTACTCTGTGGCTGAGCATTCAGCAAGGTGTGAATCGACACCTGGGATTCCAGGTGAACATTGTTTTGTTTTTGCTGAGTGAGAACAAGCACCAAGACTATTTTGTTTTGCTGAGTGTGAATAAAACACTGAAGTTTGATTTACAATCTGGTTCCTTGACTCTATACTGCGTCTGCTAACCTGTCTACCAGAGCAAATCCCCACACATGTTATGGTGCTCCTGCTGCTGCTACTATTGCAGCCGCATGTCAGCCTATCCATACCATACCCTTTCTACATCCACACTGTACTGCTGCTGCTCCCAATTAAAATTGAGAATTTTTTGGGGTTCGTTCAATGAGACACTTTTTCTTCTGGCAATCAACACTTGTGTGTGTTGTATTGGCAGGCATTCCAACCCTGTCAAGGCATAATTTTTGGATGCTTGGCTCCTCAGCAAGCCACTTTTTTTATTATATTTTTTTTAATCTCAGAATAATATGTGTGTTTAAACATCATCTTCCCCTTATAAGGAACAATTTTAAGCTTCGGAATATGAAAAAGCATAACACATAACACATGTGCTGGTGCAGTGCGTTTTTAAACATGCTGTATCTTAACGGCTTCAAACGTGCATTTACCCATACGTATGTATGTGCGATGAGCGCCTCCCCCTAGGGCCCTCTATGTAATGTGACCCAGGTATAGGAATGCCGAGTGGTATAGTGTGGCCTAAAATGTCTCTCTTTATGTGTGTCACGGTGCTCCTACCTGGATACGGCTGGACCCCATGCTTTGGCTCCGAAGCAATAAATAAGGGGAATAATTGAGGCATTGGAAGAAGAATTTTGTCCAGACCTTGAGATGAAGTTGATAAGCAGCTTTACTTTGCATGAACATTCTCAAACATGGTTTACAGACTTTGTCTTGGTCCCAGCAGGCTTTAGCATTAAAACTGGCAGGCAAACTCGTCTTTGCTACATCTGTTTCTCTCTGGCTCTGCTGTGCTGACAGGCTGACTGTATTACTTTGCTTTTTCTGTCTGCTGCATTTCTCTTTGTATGGTCTGTCTCTAGATTAGGCCAGGGAACTTTAATCCTGGATCCTGAGGGTCTAAGCTGTGGACTCTATGGTCAACAGAGCTGAGGGTGCTCTGGCTTGCTTGGGCACGTCCAGCAGAGACATGCCCTGCACACCTGTCCCCTAGCAGGGGATAAGCTAGACTGACTAGGGCCTAATTGCCGTTCAGTGGTGCAGTGATGTATTGTAAAGCCCTGTTTGCCATGTATAAGAGGAAAAATAAAAATATATTTGCCGTTCAGCGTTGCAATTATCTGTTGAAAAGCCTTTTGTGTTGTGTAAAATTAGAAAAATATTAGGGCCTAATTGCCGTTCACCTGTGCAGTGATATACTCTAAAGCCCTGTTTTCCGTGTATTAGTGGCAAAATAAAAATATATTCGCCTTTTAGCGTTGCACTTATCTGTTAAAATGCATTTTGTGTTGCGTGAAAGTAAAAAAAAAAATTAGGGCCAAATTGCCATTCAGTGCAGTGATAACCTCTAAAGCCCTGTTTGCCGTGTATTAGTGGTGAAATAAAAAATATTTGATTTAACATTTGGTTATTTGATCTAACAGTATGTGAAACAGATAAGTGCCAGGCCCTGCATAGGGGAGAGGCAGAGGCCTAAATGTTTCTGGCACAGGCTGAGGTAGCAGCAGAGTGAGGGGGCGTGGCAGAAGGGGTTGCAGTGAGAGGCCTGAGCTCCTGGTGTCATCTAGCAGTTGTATCTTGACCAGCAACCCAGCAACCCAGCGGTTCTTGAATGATTGACTCGGTCATCCACGTTGTCCTAAATGATATCAGACATCCCGAGCCAACAGTCAGTGGGTTCCTCTGACATGACGCTTAGTTAGCATGGCCTGGAAGTAGTCCTTGTGCCCCCACCCGTCCTGAACCTTCCTCTCTTATTTTCAGTTCCCTCACCGCGAGAAGCATTATATGCCGTAGGCACGGCTCCACTTTTCAATGAGGAAGAGCTACTTGAGGGCAGTCAACAGCTACTGCCTAGACAAGATCTGGAGGAACCATCCGCCACTTTCTCCACTAGGCGGGCAAGTAGGTGAGTGGCGTGGGAGCTGGTGTTGCGAGCGGTCAGGCTCCTGACCCAGAGAAGGTTGAGGAGGACATCAGTGACGTGCAGACAGTACTAGATGATTTAACTGAACGCACTTGGTAGCTGGGCGATGAATGGGCTTTATTATTATCGGGAGAAGAGGGTGGCCGCTTGCCCGTGAGCCAGCAGCAAAGCCAGCAAGTCGCTAGCGTGTCCGGGAATTAGCAGGATGGCAGCAGTGGGAGGTCGGGAGCCAAACGTGCCCAGGGTAGACCATCCCGAATCGCGGGAGCCTACCTGCCAGGGAAGTTCAAGGAGGCAACAGCGGTAGCAGTCAGTCAGTGTGTAGAGTTGGGGGTAAAATCACCTACTCGGCATTAGAAATGGCCTTGCGGTTTGCCCAGCGGTCGTTTTGCGGTGAACTTTGTGCGTTTGCGATTCGCCGAACATGCGAACATATGGCGATGTCCGCCAGCGCCATATTCTTTTGCATTGCACCAAACTTTGACCCAAGACACATCCATCAGGTGGGATACAACAGCCGATTGAGATGTTTCAGCACATGGACACACCCCCACCCTATAACAGAACCTGACCTGGAGGCCATTTTACATTCATGTTTTGCCAGTGTAGGGAGAGGTTGCGTTGTGGAGCAGGGACAGGCTGTTAGGAACACCAAACACTAGCTAATAGGGCCACAAAATTCCTTTTAAGGACTGGTATAGGTCTGCTATCGATAGGTGTGATATATACTGAGGGGTGTGATATACTTATAATATACTTTCTAGCATAGAAAGTATATTATAGTGCATTTGTATTGTGCAGCAGTTGTGTGCAATGGGTGTGATATAACTGTGGCCCCCAAAAAACTGATTGAGAGGTGTGATATACCTGCTTCCACAAAATACTGATTATGGGGTTTGATATACTTGTTTCCACAAAATATTGATTGAGGCCTGCGAGATACCTGCTTCCACAAAATATTGATTAAGGGGATTGATATACCTGCTTCCACCAAATACTGATTGAGGGCTGCGATATACCTGCTTCCACAAGATACTGATTAAGGGGCTCGATATACCTGTTTCCACCAAATATTGATTGAGGCCTGCGATATACCTGCTTCCACAAAATACTGATTAAGGGGATTAATATTCCTGTTTCCACCTAATATTGATTGAGGCCTGCGAGATACCTGCTTCCACAAAATACTGATTAAGGGGTTTGATATACCTGCTTCCACAAAATACTGAGTAAGGGGTTTGATATACATTCAGGTCCATAAATATTGGGACATCAAAACAATTCTAAAATGTTTGGCTCTATACACCACCACAATGTATTTGAAATTAAATAAACAAAATGTGCTTTAACTGCAGACTGTAAGCTTTAATTTGAGAGTATTTACATCCAAATCAGGTGAACGGTGTAGGAATTACAACAGTTTGCATATGTTCCTCCCACTTGTTAAGGAACCAAAAGTAATGGGACAATTGGCTTCTCAGCTGTTCCATAGCCAGGTGTGTGTTATTCCCTCATTATCCCAATTACAATGAGCATATAAAAGGTCCAGAGTTTATTTCCAGTGTGCTATTTGCATTTGGAATCTGTTGCTGTCAACTCTCAAGATGAGATCCAAAGAGCTGTCACTATCAGTGAAGTCATCATTAGGCTGAAAAAACAAAACAAACCCATCAGAGAGATAGCAAAAACATTAGGCATGGCCAAAACAACAGTTTGGAACATTCCTCAAAAGAAGGAATGCACCAGTAAGCTCATCAACACCAAAAGACCCGGAAAATGACAGGCAGAGGAAGAGGCAGGCCGTTCAGAAGGGGTGGTAGGGGTCGGGCAGGTGCACCAGGCTGGAGCCTAAGTGGGAAGTTGGAGAAGGCGCGTGCGATTACGTCAAAGGACACAACAGAGTTGGTTGAGTGGCTCATTCAGCGTTCCGCTTCTGCACCCTCCTCATCTTCTGTATTTGCACCCTCCTTACTCTCTGCTGTGTGCACCCCCAAAGACACCACCACCACCATAGCCCCTCTACTTGAGTCAGAGGAATTATTTTCCCAAACATTCCCAGACTTTACCGATGCGCAGCCATTCTTGACAACGGATGAGGAAGAGGAGGTAGCAACGGCCGCCACGCAGCGGTCTGACGACAGTACCCAAGTCAGCCCAAGGAGGGAGGTCCCCACTGTTGCTGCCTACTTCGATATCTCAAATGTTAGTGGTGATGAAGGACCTCACGTGGGTACCCACAAGAGAGGAAAAGGAGGGGAGTTCAGGGGGAGAGAAGGAGCAGCAGAAATCGAGGGGAAGGAGGAGAAGCAGGCAGAGCTCGCAGGGCACAGGAGGCAAAAAGCAGACTGCAAATTAGGGACGCCGGCACATGGCTCCGCAGCGTGGGCTTTTTTTAATGTGTCAGCTGCTGACAATAGTGTTGCCATCTGCAGCCTCTGCTGTCAACGCATAAGTCACGGGAAGCCCAACACTCACCTACTCCACTACTGCCATATAAACTGCTGGACTCAGAGGCCTTTAGAAAATTTGTGGCCATTGGCACACCACAATGTAAGGTCCCCGGAAGGAATTATTTCTCCCAGAAGGGCATCCCAGAGCTATATAACTATGTATCTCTGCAAGTGAATGTATCTCTGACACACAGTGTCGGTGCCAAGATACATCTGACCACAGACACGTGGTCTAGCAAACACGGGCAAGGAAGGTACATAACTTTTACTGCCAACTGGATGAACCTTTCGACGGCCATCAAGCATGTAACCCATGGCTCCCGTGTGGATAAGTTGTTACCGCCACGGATTGCACGCAGGCCTATCTCTTCTTCTCCTCCTTCTACTCCATCCTCCGTCTCCTCCTCGGCTAACTCCTCCTTTTCCACTGCTACTGCCTCTTCTGCTGCGCCCCCCCATGCTTCCCAGAACCTTTTTGACGTGCCAGATGAGACTTTGCCATGCTGTGCTGCGGCTGTTGTGCCTGGAAGCCAAGAGCCATACCGGTCCTGCACTGCTTTCAGCTTTGCGGTCACAGGCCGATAAGTGGCTAACCCAGCTCAATTTGACAGTTGATAAAGTGATGTGCGACAATGGTGCCAATCTGCTGAGCGCGCTGAAACAGGGCAAAATGACACATGTGCCACGCAAGGCACACGTCCTGAACTTAGTCTTGTAGCGATTTTTTGCCAAATTCCCCAGGGTCCAGGACATCTTGCGGCAGGCCAGGAATATTTCTGGCCATTTTAGAAGATCTTACACGGCCATGGCTCACCTTGCTGATGTTCAGTGGTGACACCACCTGCCCGTCAGACGTCTGATTTGTGACAGCCCGATGCGCTGGAACTCCACTTTGTATATGCTTGATAGGCTGCTCCAGGAGCAACATGCCATTAACGACTACCTGTATGAACTCTGCAGCAGGACAGGTTCTGGGGAGCTTGGTTTCTTTTCACCGTGCCAGTGGCTGCTCATGTGCGACGCATGCAGACTTCTGCGGCCATTCAATGAGATCACCAAACTGGTCAATCGCAGCCAGGGCGTCATCAGTGACATCGTACCTTACGCCTTCTTTCTGGAGCATGCATTGTGTTGTGTCATTGATTAAGCCGTCGAGGAGCAGGAGCTGGAAGATGAGGAAGTCGCAATGCTAAATGAATTCCCAGGGGGGCTACTCAATTTGAGACAAGTTAGCAAGAAGAGCAGGCTTTGAGGGGGACTTTAAACTTTTCGGAGATCCCTGGTGTTGTCCGTGGCTGGGGGGA